>NC_077241.1:73524253-73827283 GCF_947179165.1 Solanum dulcamara | reverse complement strand
TTTTTTTGTTCAATTTGATATGTTATATATAACCATAATAAGGAAAAAATCAATTTTATTAAGTACTAAAATAGTTTAAAAGAACAAATAAAATAATTAATCTTAGTAAAAATTAGATTGGGTTGAGTCTCGACCCATTATATAATCCATTACCTAATCCATTTTGACCCAAACTAATTTGGATTGGGTTGAATTGGGGTTTGACTCAATTATTATCTTAACCCATTATGACCCGTACAAACTTGACTCAACCCCTCCCAATTGTCACACCTAATTATGGTATAGTGATGAGATTGGGTTGGGACGGGGCGGGGCTTGATCCAATTATTATCTTAATCCATTATTTTTGAGGGGTTCATTGGCGTTGTAATTTTAGATACTGATACACGAGTGAATAAGATTTTATTTTGAGAAGATATATTCCATTAACCTCGTGTATTTGAAAGAATAATGTTCTTTAAAAATATCATTTATTTAGTGGACTCAATTTTCTTCTTTTATAAAAATATTATCAGATTATTTTCTATTTATTGATTTTGAGTTTTTTTATTTTGTAAATACTAACCTTATTGTTTCTAATGGAATTTTTCAAAATTTCTATTCTTAATATTTTAGTAATAATTCATTTACAGATAGACAGCAAATTGAAAACCAGCAAAACTAATACCTGAAATAACTAATATCATGTTTCTCCTGCCCCTCAACAACTCATGCAGCAAGTTTAAAATGTTAGTAAGCGTTTAACCTCAAATAGTTTTTTTGAGAAAAAAATTTAAAAAATTGAAAATTATTGTTTATTTATATAATTTGTCATTATTTAATAAATATATTTGACAAAAAATTTAAATTCTCGAGTTCTAAAAAAAATTAGAACTTGAGAGCTTAGAAAGTTTTAAAAATTATCCTAAACTTTTGTATTTTATAAAAACATCCATAATTTATTAATTTTAACTAAAGATTTATCTACCAATACTTCGTTTTTTCGGTCATCTAATTTAGAAATAAAAGCTTCTCAGAAATTGTTCATACAATGTAAGAAGATTTTATAAAAGAATAGTTTGTTATTAGTTTCCAAAAATGAATAGTTTGAGTGAAATAATTGAGAAAAAAGAGCAATTTATTTTTAATTCGATTAATATACTGTCTTGCCTGATTGTTATTTTATTGTTGTTAATTATTAACAATTACTCTCTCCGTTCATATTTACTTGTTCACTATACTAAAAACAGATGTCCAACAATACTTATTTAATTTATTATATCAAGAGATAATTTTAACTTAGTTTCTAATTTATTCTTATCATTAATTAGTAGCCACTTTCTTATTATATTTTTTAAAATATTGTATTTATTCTATTCAAATAGTGATATGATAAAATTCCCTTCTATTTATATTTTTTTTAAAATTGTGCAAAATTAATAGTGAACAAGTATTGTTGAACCAAGGTAGTATGTTATAAATTTTATTTTTAACAAAACATGTTCATTATACAATGATAACACAAATTTATAAATATTTTCATAATTTTTAAAACTTACAAATACGAAATAGTATTTTTTAAAATTCCACTAAAAATTTAAAAAAATTTATGATCAAACACACAATGAAACTTCACTAAAATTTCACGAATAACTGGCCAAGAATATTTGAAAACTAGGCAAACGGCCCAAAGAATCTATTCATGTAGACACCTAACATTATTAATAGGCGAAACCCATCGGCGCCCTCCTAAAGTTGGCACCAACTTTCACTTGACACCTCAACTAGGCTTTGTTCATTTTAGACCCCTCAAGTAAGGTTCCGATGTGTTATTTTGACACTTTGCGCTGACTTGGCACATTGCGTGTGGTACACCCATTTTAAGCGCGTGAAAAATATTTTTTTCTTTTAATTTTTTTTAAATTTTTTTTTTGTTGTTGTTCTTCTTTTTCATTTCTGCCATCATTTTTTCTTCTTTTTCTTCATTGCGTGTTCTTCTTTTACAAACCCTTTTATAAAACACAATCTTTCTCCATTTTCTTCAACACCCATTTGCCCAAACCCATAAATTCCCCTCCCCAATCTCTATTCAAGAATCATTGATAGAGTTGTTCACATATTCACTAAGCCTCTTGATTCATCAAAAAATCAAAAACTTGATGAGTTGGGTTCAAAGATTACTACTTGTATTGTTGAAGTTGTTCTTACAAATCTGAGAAATTGGAGAATAGCTCATTTGTTTTTTACTTGGGCTTCGAATTTTGTTGTGGGTTGTTTAATGTTTGAATTCTTTGACAATTTTAAAGAAAATAATTTTAGATTTGTATTAGTCTTGCCGAAAAAAATAGAGGCCCAATTTAATTTATATTTTTTGATTAATGATACTGGCTGTGATTTCTCAAGAATGGTCAAACAACAATACATAAGTCTTGAAGATTTGAGAGATTGTTTTGAGATTAGAATATTTAGAGATCATCAAAGAGGTTGCATTTCTGTTAGGAAGAAACCAAGAACAGAACTTTGTTGATTCAACAGCTTTCCAACTGCTTCCAATTCAAAAAGGATGTGATGAAATAGAGGAATCTTAGTAGCAGGACCATGAGATAGAACATGTTAATTTGAGAACAGAACTTTGTTGATTCAACAGCTTTCCAACTGCTTCCAATTCAAAAAGGATGTGATGAAATAGAGGAATCTTAGTAGCAGGACCATGAGATAGAACATGTTAATTTGAGAACGCCTGCCAGCATTTTATGTGGCAATAGAGAGAAAATAAACAATGCCGATAAAGTAGTAATCTAGTTTCAAAATATGGGTGAGTGGTGTCGGAAGATAGGGTGTGGAGGTGGGGGTTAATAGTTTTTAATTTTTAGGTTTTAAAAAAATTATTATTTGGATTAAAAAATGTCATGTGTCATCTAATTATTGATCATTTTGGTGATTGTCAAAAAAGTGTCAAAATAACACATCAGAGCCTTACTTTAGGTGTCTAAAATGAACAACCCCTAGTTAAAATGTTTAAGTGAAAGTTGATGCCAACTTTAGGGCCACCGATGGAATTCGCCTTTATTAATAGTTTGGTGGAATTCATCTCTAACAAATTGAATTGATCCTTCAGTATTACTCCCTCCGTTCGTTCCTCATTGCTTGTTAAAAATTTTCTAATTTTATTTTTCTTTTTACTTATTAATTTTGACAAATTTGTAAAAATAATTTTTTTCTTTCTATTATATTCTCAATTTATTAATATTAAATTAATATCTTTAAAAAATATAATGAATAAATATATTTAAAATTCTATGAATTAATAAAAATAAAATGATAAACTCACTATATTAATTATTATTTTCTTAATAAATATATCAAATTAAAATTAGATAAATAAAAAAACGAAGGGAGTATTATTTTTTTCACCTCAAAAAGTTGAAAAACAATTTTGGCAAGTGTTGGAACAAAAAATTAATTCAGCTAGTCCTCAAAAGTTCAAAAAGGAATGCAAACATCAGTTTCGACAAAGAAAGTTAATGGAAAGTATATTTTAATGATTTAACCTTATTAACAATACTTAATAACAACTCTAATTTAACAACTATTTTATATAGTCCCTCCATTTTTTTTACTTATCAAATTTTAGTTACATCTATTAAAAGGACAATAATTGATATAATAAATTTACCATTTTACTTCTGAGTAGATATTAAATACTAAAAAGTAATATAACAAACTCTTCATTTGCTAAAAATGAAACACTAAAATGAAACAAGAAGAAAACATCAACCCCCAAAGTATAAAAAAGTTAAAAAAAGCATATTAACTCAAAACAATAATGAAAAGGGAGAACTTTCCTTGATATTGATTGCTTCTCATTCTACAGGGAAAAAAAACCCATGAGAACCCCAAAAAAGGAGCACCAAAAAACTTGGGACAAAAACCCAAAAAAAAAAAAAAAAAAACTCATTAATCTTTTCCACTTTTCACAAAGCATTACAAGCTTCCTCCACTTCTTAAACATTTTCATATCATAACACAAGACTTAATATAATAAAATAAAATTAAAAAAAAAACTCTTCTGTATATTCTTTCTTCTTCATAAGTTCATCTCCTTCTCCCTCATATGAACTTTTTTTCTTAATATTATTTATATATTTATGACAGATGAACCTTCTTGAATATTATTTTTTTTCCTTCAAGTAGATTCATTTTAATTTTACTCAAGCAGCAGCAACAGTTCCAGGTCTCAAAGAGTAATCCTCTGAAGTTTGGTTAGATGAAGTTGATTGTTGTTGTCTTTGGTCCTTTTTTCTCATGGCTTTAATGGAAGAAATGTTCCTTTTTCTGTCTTTAGCTTCATCTTTTTCTATCTGTTGTTGCCTACACTCTTCACTACAGAATGGAGTGTCCCCTCTGCAATACACAAATCACAAGCACAATCAAAACAAACGCACCAAAACAAGTGGAGAATCAAACACTGATCAATAAAGTGAAAATTCAGATAGCCAATCAACTTAACTACAAGATTTTTCATCAAAAAATGGATCTTGAAAAGCTAGAATATGAAGACAACTGTGGGAAAAAGTATTATTCAAGATCAAAGATTTCATCTTGAAATTGGAAAGTAATAAACAGAACCACAAAGAGCAATTCTTCATTATTAGTATAAGTAGAGCATATATTACTATAAAAGTTTTTTGAGTAAAAATGGAATCTTTATAGCTAAAAAAAGTGAATTTAAAGGAAACCCCATTTCTATCAAGTCACGTAACCATTGAATGAACCATTTCTTGATAAAAATTAGATCTCTGTATGCTGGAATATGAAGAAAATTTATTTTAAAGCAAACCCCTTTCTCCCAAAATAAGAAAAAAAATCAAAGATTTTATCTTGCAATTGAAAAAGGAATAAACAGAACCAGAAAAAGCAATCTCTGATTTCTATAAGTTCATATTAGTCACCATTGATATTAATAACATTTCTTAAAGAGTAAAAATTGGATCTTTAAGCCCAAAATAAAAGAAAACATGAATTTAAAAGGAACCCCATTTCCCAAAGATTTCATCTTTGCAACTGGAAAAAAGAACAGACTAAGAAGAACAATTTTTTTTGTTTGTTTTTGTTTTTCTATAAGTAAGGCTCAATTCGTCGACTCACCATTCATATTATTATTATTATTATTACCATTATTATTATTTCTTGAATAAAAATTGGATCTTTAAACCCAACATAAAAGAAAAAAATGAATTTGAAGTAATAGAATAAACAGAACCACAAAAAGCAATTCATTTTTATTGTTTCTTTAGAAGTAAAGCTCAAACTTCTACCCCATTCAAAGTAAAAATAGGATCCTTATAGCTAAAATTAAAATAAACAAGAATTTAACGGAACCCCATTTCTCAAACTGTAAAAAAAAAAAAAAAAAAGACAAACCTGTACATGAAGATGTCACTGTTATCACCAATTCTTTTCTTACAAAGAAAACAAGCATCCAAGAAATATTGATGGGGTTCTTCAAATCTAGCAGTAACAACAGATCTTGGAGACAACAAAGAAGAAGAAGAAGAAGAAAAAGAAGAGAGATTCTTCAGGCTATTTCTTCTTCTAGTTGAAAGAGTATAATAAAGAGGCCTAGAAAACAAATTAATATTATGATTTTGATTATTATTGCCTGAAAACTCAGGTTGAGTTTCAGCTAATGAAACAAGACCATCATCTTCTTCAATGAAACATGGTCTTCTTCTTGTTCTTGATGATGGTGACTCCATTTTTAATTTTTTTTTTGAAGAATAGAAGGAAGAAGTGGGATTTGGAGGAA
Source organism: Solanum dulcamara (assembly GCF_947179165.1). Classification (NCBI taxonomy): domain Eukaryota; kingdom Viridiplantae; phylum Streptophyta; class Magnoliopsida; order Solanales; family Solanaceae; genus Solanum; species Solanum dulcamara. The sequence goes on along the minus strand of NC_077241.1, from coordinate 73,821,495 downwards.
TTGTGGTGCAAAATTGTTGATTATAAAGAAGGGGTTGGTGGGGTTGGGGTGGGGGTAGGGGTAGGGGTAGGGATAGTGGGGCATGGGGGAGAAGTGAAAATTGTAAACCACTGCAGGGATTCAGGAATCTGTGCAAATGAATCTATTGGCGGACAATTTTTCTTTGCAAAAATTGGGTTGTTTACTCTTCCTTTTCAATATTTGTGGAGTTTTATTTTATTTGGTCCTTAAATAAAATTTATTAAAAAGATTTATTTCGTAAATTTTTTCATATTATTTTTAAATATAAAATAATAATAGTATACAAATTTTAAATTTTAAACTGTTATTAATAATATTAATTTGATAAATTATTAATTTAATTAATTTTTTAAAAATAAAATGTGTCACGTCAATATGATCTAAAATAATACTCTCTCTAGTTTATATTAAGTGAATTTTTTAGGCATTTACATTGTTCAAAATTTAAGATAAATGTTTGAATTTTTTGCTATATTTTTTCATTCCTTTAATGAAGTTTTATATTTTTTTATGAGATAAATTATAGTACTTGGAAATAAATAAAAGGGTAATAATCAAAAATATAATTTAAATTATGTTCTTAAATATTTTTTTAATGAATATTCATTACCTCACAAATTCATTTAATATTGAATTGAATGAGTATAAAATGAATGAAATAAAATTCTACCAACTTACCCATGATAAACTTGAACAAAATGCAACTTTCTACTAATTTTAAGTTATGTAAAACTTTCTTTATTTAAAATCATTAATATTTTCTTGATTACATGAAACACCAATTATTTTGAAACTACGTAAAAGAAATGAAATTGAAAATATGATATAAGTTTTAAATTCAAAATAAAAAATTTAATATAATATACTTATGTCAAATTTCAACATAACGTACATAAATATGATTACATAAGTCTAATCTTATTTAATAATGAATTCTAATTTAATTTAAAATTAAAATACTAACAAAATTATGCAAATAAAAAATAGAATAATAAATAAATAATATGAAAAATTGAATGGAATCAAATGAAAAAGTAAAGGCTCAAAATGAGAATGATATAAAATATAAATAATAATAATAATTTTTTTATAAATATTAGAATAATAAAAATATTTTTAAAAATAAATAGAAATAATAAATTAAAATAAAAAATAGAAATAGAAAGAAAAGAAATAAAAGAATTTTAAAAAGTTTCATATAATGACACGGGGTAATTACAACAATTCCTTACCTTTACTTTGGAATTGAAGAGTGTAATTACTGTTTTTGAATTACACTTAACTCCTCTCTTACCAAGTAATTACTTGGTCTATCAAAAATATCAAAGAGTATAATTATATTCAAATACACCAAATTCATTTTTCCTTGTGGCTTTCGTTTTCTTTTTTTGGGGTAAATTTTTGACATTTTATTGATGAAGTAATGAGTATAAACACCACTTTAAACCTCCTCGAGCAATGCCCATGGCCCAATCGACTGGGAAAGAAATAACAAACAACTAAAAACAAAAATATCTAACACTTTGAACCTCCCTGCCCTTCTATCCCTTAGTTGTAGTTACTCTCAAATAAGGATATTTTAGTTTATCACTGTTAATAATCCTTCTTCCTATTACTTCAAAATTGCTGAAATCTTGGTAGTTGCACCCTCCTTTATCGATTGCAATATTTGTCAAATAGTCTGCTAGTTAATTTCCTTTCCTGAGAATGTGCTGGAATGTATGTTGTTTGTCCTGTAAGGATGTTTTAATTTTTGTTACCATCTATGTGATTATCTAGGGACATGACCATTTTTTTTCTAGAATCTTGCACAACAGCATAGAGTGTGTTTGAATGATTATATTATTGTGTTGTTCCTGCCTACTATGTTTACATGCTTCTAGAACCATATCCGCCTCTGCTACACTATTAGTGGTGTTTTCAATAGTAGCTCCCTCTACATACAGTAAATCCTCTCTTTCATTCCTCAAACAAAAAGGCATAGGAGCTTATATCTGGATTTCCCCTCAAAGCTCCATCTATATTGTATTTCATCCATCCTACTAGTGAAAAATCCCACAATACTCTTGTTTCCTTCATCTTGGGGCTGTAACATTCCAATTTTTTAATCATATCTGGCCAATTACTAGGACGTTTCATTTTAGGATTCCTCATTTGTATCATCATGAAAATATTCCTAGTAATATTATGAATAACTCTCTGAATTGATGTCTTCTTTCTCTAATGTTGTATTTTATTCCTCATTCTCCAAAGTTCTCATATTATAAAGCTAGGGATAGCTCTATAGTATGGTCTCATTCCTTTATTAACATGTGTCTCGCAACATAGAATTATCACTTTCCTCAAGTGTAGTCCTTCAATGTTAAAACCTGCAAAAGAACAAAAAGAGGACCAAGTCCTGTTAGCTAAAAAAATCTCAGAAACACATGAGCAAGTGTCTCCTAAGTAGTTTTTTCACAAAATCAGCACCTAGATGGACCTTCCAGTCCCATCTTCTTACTCTGTCATCTACAGGTAATTTAAATTTTCATAATCTCCACATTGTAAATGCCACTTTAAAAGGGATATCTTTTGTCCAGATCCACTTATAAATTTTGTTTTCTCTTTTTTATGTCTTATATACAGCCAAGCTGACTTCACAAAATAGGTTCTTTTACTGTCCATCATTTATGATGGCTTATCTGACTAAATCATTTATCCAGGAGGTTGAATATTATGACTGATATACTTTTCTAGATCCTGTGGCAATATATCATTCAAAACTTCTATGTTCAATTTCCCCATCTTTACTAATTCATCAACTCTTTTATAGTTGTCTTCCCATTCATAGTCTTCTCTTGTAATAGTGTATAAGTTTCCCATTTTCATCCAGTTATCATGCCACACCGATGTTGATCCCTTTCTTAGTAATCAAAAGATTTGATGCTCTATAAGATCTTTGGCCTGTAGCATTTTCTTCCACACTTGGGATCCTCCATTTCCTATTCTCCACACCACTTCATTTGCATGTTTCTTTCGACAATACTTATTCCTTATATACTCACTCCATATTGATGGCTTTGTTCGAAAATTCCATCAAAATTTGCAAAATAGGGCCATTGATACATCTTCCATTAGTCTGAATCCTAGTCCCTTTTCCTTATCTAGCAAACATAAATTGCTCCACTTTGTCCAATGTATTCCTCTCTCTCCAACACAACTGCTCCAAAAAAATTATACCATCATTTTTTGAGCTTGATTCAGTACATTAATGGGAGGATTCATGATTGACAGGCAATGAATGAAAGTGCTTTGGAGCACACATATTTTATTAGAATAACTCTTCTTTAATAGAATAGTAATTTTCTTTTCCATGTCTGGATTTTTGAACCAATTCTTTGTAAACTCTACTAACAATATGCTTTCTGCTTCCTTTTATAGAACATGGGGCATCCCAAGTAAGTGAAAGGGAATTCCTTTCTTAGGATTGTTGTTGCTACTCAGCTATCACTGTTTCTCCCCCTACTACAGAATGATGCATATAAATAGCACTCTTCAAAGTATCTGTAATCATCTACATTGTTCTCACTTCTACCTTGCACATTATAAGCATATCATCTACAAATGCTAAATGATTCACTTTGAGACAACCTCTTGGCATTCCAAACCTCTTAAAGTCCTTCTTTTCCATAAAAGCATTTAGGGATCTAGACATAACTTTTCGTGCCAATATAAATAGGGTAGATGGGAGAGGATAACCCTGTTTAAGTCCTCTAGATAATTTAAAGAATTCTTTTGATTGTCCATTTAGTAGAATCGAGTACCAGTTGTTACTGATTAGTCTGAACACCGTATCAATAATCCTTTTTCCAAAATCTATTCTTCTTAATACCTTAGTCATAAATATATATTCTACCCTATCATAATCTTTCATCATATGCTGTTTTATAACTAGATTTGATGGCTTTCCTCTTTTTCTGATTTCACCAGTGATTTCTTGCACCAATAACGCATTATCTGCTACACTTTTTTCTTGGACAAATTTTGCTTATCTCGGAGAAATAATCTTAGGTAACACTGACTTAAGTCGTTCATTAATAATTTTTAAAAAGATTTTATTTATAAAATTACTTAAAGAGATAGGCCTAAGATTTGAGAAAGTATTCACATTAACTTTTATAGGGTTGAGCACTAAATTCGTATGGATTATAAACAGCTCTGCCCCTCCAAAGAAAGCCCTGACCATATGGTAAATGTCCTCTCCAGTGATGTTCCATATTTGCTAATAGAAAGCTCGTGTCATTCCATCTGATCCTCCTACACTATCTTTATTTAGTCCCATGACTGCCTCTTTGACTTCGTCTACTGAAGGCATTCCCTGAAGTTGCTCTTTTTCTTCCTTATTAATCAATACTGATAGTTTATTCAGCATTTCAAATTTATCACTATCTGCTTATTTTGTAAACTGCTTTATATAGAACACTTTTGCTATCGTTGCAATGTCTTTTGATCCTCTAACCATTTCTCATCATCATTCTGGATTTTGTTCAATCTAAGTCTGTTCCTTCTCTCCTTGACTATTGTATGAAAGAAATTTGTGTTTCTCTCTCCGTCCTTGAATCATTTCATCTCTACTTTCTGTTTTCAGAATTCCTACTCCTTAGAAAATTATTTTTTAAGCTCCGCTTGAGTTTTGTAAAGCTTTTCCTGTTGGCTTCCATTGAGTTTGCTGAACTTTAATGACTTCCTCCAAAGTGATTATCTCTTGAAATATATTGTCAAAAGTATCTTTATTTTATTTGACCAAAGCTTTTTAAAATATTTTTAGTTTATAGTGAAATAAGATAAAAGGATCCCCTTCAAAATCTGCTTTCCAGTGTTGCTTTACCAACTCCTTAAAAGAACTTTTCTGTTAACTAGAAATTAAGAAATTTAAACGATCTAACTATTATCTCGTCAGTGGTTTTGAAGGTAATTAGAAGAGGTGTATGATCTGATCCGTTTCTCACTAAGTGCTCCACCTCTAGTACTAGAAAAAGATCTTATAATTTGTCATTGCTCATCACCCCTATCTAACCTTTTAAAAATGCACTTGTCATCTGTTCTACCATTCAGCCAAGTGTATTTACCTCCTTTAAATCCCTTATCCTCCATATTACACATATTAATACAATGATTGAAGTCCCTGACCTCCATTTTGAATACTGGTAGACCCCCTAGCTTCTTCTCTTCATTGCTTATTATTTTGAAATCTCCCCCTACCGGCCAAGGGGCATTGATACTATCTGCCAACTCCTCCATGAATTTTCATAGTCATTGTCTTTCACCTTGCGTACATTTAGCATATACAATTCATACTACCATTTTTGTGCCCAACCCTTGATTCTGAAGTTTGAGTGTTAGCATATGCTCTTCTTCTCTTTCTATATAGTATTTCAGTGCTTCATCAATGAATGCCCAAATTTTGTCATTCATATTTGCTATTGCATGTTTCATCCCTAGCTTCCTTCTAAAAACCTATAGTTCTTGCTTCTCCTCAAACAATTTTGAAAACCCACAAAGTAAAATTGATTTCTTTTATGAAGATTAATAAGCCTAATAAACGCCTTCTGAGTGTTTACTGACCTAATATTCCAAATTAAAGCTTTCATTGGTATTTAATATTTTTGATAATCGTTCTCTTAGACCTTGAAGAAGCTTGTGCTGCATTGAGTTTTTCTCCCCCTTGCTTCTTTTGCTTGGTATGCGATCTTTTTAGCCTGCTTATCTGTTTAGGGGATAAATCCCCTTCTATAACTATCCTCTCTATGTTTTCTGTCATATCTTTCTTTTCATTATTCAACCTTGTTGATTCAATACGTCCCTCCTGATTATCCTTCTAGATTGCTAGGGGTATTACTTTCTCATTACTTGGTTCATAAATCACCGTAGTTCCAGCCTTTTTACCTTCTTCATTATTTTGTCCCTCTTTTAAATCCTGCTCTTCTTTATTTTTTTTGCCTCAACTTCCCATTCCTCTTATTCCTCTGCAATTGTCTTCTTGTCATTTTGGTTTTCTGGTTATGTCTCAGTTTCCCTTCTATCATAATTCTCTTCCTCTTGTTCCTTTACAATTATCACCTGTTGCCCCTATTCTTGTCTCCCAAAATTCATTGTCACCCATTCTTTCGTGCTTCCATCAAATTTATTTGTGTAATCAGTTTCCTCATGTTGTTCTTCCTCTTCTATCAATGGAGCAAAAAAATTGTTATCTTATACGTCCTTCCTCCCTTCTATATACCCATATTTATCCCTCTTATATTTGTTCCTCCTTCAAACCATTCATTTCTATTTGTTGAGTTTGGGTCCCACAATCTTTTCACTCATTAACGTTCTTCTTTCTTCCCCTCTCGCTCCTTGCTTATTATTAAGTTCTTTTTCCTCTTGATTCTGATCTTCTTCAATCCTTGAATTATACAATTTTGGATGGATTGCCTAGTAACTGTGTTCGTCATGTCCTTGTAAGCATCATTCCTTACAGTATTTAGGCATGTAGTCATATTGCACTTTGATCCACTTAAACTTTATAACCCTTGTCACGTCATCTTTTTTTGTTATTCTTACCCTTTATGGCAACTTCGCAGTTAGATCTACCTCTATTTTGACTTTAGCACAACTAGGTCTCGTCTGATTCCTCGTTATCATGTCTACCGTTAACGACTTACCTATTGCTGCAACTATAGAGAAGATTACCTTATTTGCAAAAAAGATAAGTGGAAGATTTGGAAACGATATCCATGCTACTCCTATTGTTGTTTCAACATCTGGTTCAAATCAAGGGTCCTATTTTAGTGTTCTCATCTGTCAATAATTCTCTCTCGCTTTCACATAAAAGGCTGATGTTGAAAGCAAATGCATATAGTACTCCAAATTTGTGAGTCTGATTAAGATATGTCTTTCGTCCAAAACGCCAATCGTGTATTCATTTTTAATTTCACATTGACTCGGTATTGTTCGCTTCAACTCCATTATGTCAGGTTTACCATATAAGAATTTGTCAATAATGCCAAATTGTAGTTTTTCCTGAATGATAAAAGATCTGACTTCCGATGCTTTCCAAGTGATATTTGGTTCTCCATGAATCATTACTACAGGTTTCGGGGAACACTAATTAGGTTTAGTATGTTGTAGATCTCGATTGCTTTTCAGAAGTAAGGGTGGAAACTCCTCCGATGAGATAGTTGCACCGGCGGTGGCTGCGACAATGACAGCCTAATCAGCAAGGCTAAATAGCTTACAACTCCTCAAGCCAAAACCCAACAAACAGGAAGAATGTTGTAGGATAACAGATATCATGAAAGTAGCAAATCTGCTTGTGTTGGTGTGACGAGCTCTGCCGCCACAACTTTCTCTGTGTCATGTCGGAAACCTATATGTCACCAGATCTGACGAAAGTGAGCTTGATCTCCTTGCTGCGCTTTTTGGATCTGATAGCAACTATTTCGATCATTTCAGAGAGCTGCTTCTTCCGTCGACGATCCAATTCCTGATGCAACTGCTCCAGTCTGCAGTGACGATCCAACAGCTGCTCCAGTCGGCAGCGACGATCCAGCAGTTGCTCCTTCCATCAGCAGCTTACTCGCCGCTATTTCACGAATTTTTCACTGTTGCTATCGTTTGTGCTTCTACATATAATCACTTTCTGCTGTTATTTTATGCAACTTTTTTTAATTTTGTCTTTTCAAACAAGTCCTAAATGAAAATATAAAAAACATCTCTTATTTTAAAATAGAAAAAGTATATCACCAAACTTACACTCTACGTATTTAGAAGGTGTTTGGAATATTTTTTATAAATAATTTATAAGCTAAAAGCTAAAAGTTATAAGTTGAGAAATCCAACTTTTCACTTTTGCTTTTGTAAAAACTTTTTCAGCTTAAAAAAGTTATTAAAAGCATTTTGGGATTTTCTAAACAATTCCTAAAATAAAAACTAAAAAAAAAACCTAAAAGCCAAGGATCAGTTAAATTCAAACACCCATTTAATTTTAATTCCGAGAAACTAGACTTTTTAGATTCCAAGGTCATCTCCACACCTCTAGTCTGACATTAATTCCTCCACAAATGTTGTTAATAAAAAATATGTCATCTACAAATATTATATAATATGACACCTTCTCTTAAATATGATGTTTCATTTTATTCATCATCAAAACAAATAAAAATAAACTAAGAATTAATCTCTACATAAATAATTTGATAGAGATAAAAACTAACTCATGAATATTTATTTTAAATCAATAAATATAATACATGTGCGTTACACATATTTCTATCGCTTAATTTTAGTGAATAATTATATTTTTATTTTATAAAATTAAATAATTATAATAAATTAGTATAATTTTATATAAATTTTGTGTAGGAATAAATATTTTGCCTCTCCAAATAATAGAAATGACTGGAAATTGACTTAGGTGGGGTACGTGACGACCAGGTCCCTACTAACTCCACGTGTTATGCTTGAGCCCAAAAAATATAATTACCATAAAAAGCCAAGCACCATACCCCACTTACATTATTTGTGAGTTAATTAGCTGGCATTTGATCATAATTTTTTTAAAAAATATGTATAAATTATTTATAAAAATAAAGTTTAATTTAATTATTAATTTTCTCAGAAACAACGGATTAGTATTATCAAAATTAACAACAACAACATACTGGCATACGTAATACCTTACTCTATCTTGAAGATTAGCATTATGTTATATATATTGTTTTTCTCTTTTATTTGAGATTGTGACTTTTGAGTCGAGGGTCTTACAAAAACAGTTTTTCTATCTCCATGAGATTGTAAGGTCTGTCTACATTCTATCCTTCCCAGATCCTATTTGTGAATTTTACTGAGTATGTTGTTGTTGTTGTTGCCTTGAAGATAAAAAGATTATTTCTGAATAATAATGTTAAAACTAATACATGCACTATTTTTTTCCTTAATATATCCTGCAAAATGATTACTCTTTTTTTTAAAAAAAATATAGATGAAAAAAAAAGAAAAAAGTTTTGTAAGAAAATGAATAAAAGAAAATATCGTAATCAATCGTTTCTTTTTCCTAAATAACATTCTTATTGTACATCATAATCAATTAAATAAATATCATTAATGCTTTGTCCTAAATACATTTTTATTGTGCCTTTGATATTTGTTATTCATTCTATTCATGAATGCCATGTTATTTGTATAATACAATTTGCTTAAAATATTGTCTTAAGTTGCTTTGGTTGAAAATTTTACTTGCTTGCCGTCCTTAGTCTTTTTTTATGCTGATATATATGCTTTCATCTGCTAAGTGGAAGCTTAAAGTAATCCAATTTGTTTTATAATAATTTAATCATAAATTATCAAAATGTACTATATCCTATTTACTTCAGTTTTTTGTTCGATGATAAAATTATCAAAAAATAGAAATTTAGATATGAATTAGATTAGTATTAAAGCTTTCAAGGGCGGACCTATTATTATCCACCTATTTTTTTAATTTGTTTTTTTTTATAAAAAATATCATATAATGAAACACGTGATAGGTACATTTTATAAAATGAGATTGATGTCATGAATATTAAGCATGTGCTTCAATGAATTATTATTACTATTGGTGATGCATGTGACGTACCTAGTAGACTTATAATAATATTGATTACATTAAAAAAAATTCGACATGTTTGGGTTGAAAAAATTATAAATTTGATGAAAAAATATATCTATATGTAAAACATATATGCAATCATATAAGAGAATAGGTAAGTCAAATTAATTGATTGGTCTTCTCATTGTGTAGGAAGGTTTAAAATAAATAACGATAATAGTGTGAAGACACGAACTGAGAATATTGTTTTTGACGAAATTGTTAGAAATAATTTTTAAAAAAGTGAATATCAGAATATTTAAGTAATACCTTAAGCCTCAACGCATAAATATGAAGCATCAAGAGTTTCAATTAGCAATAGCTGTGATTGTTGTAGCTTATTGAACAAGACAATATCCTATTTCATCTTTTAAAAGCCATTATAAAAATTCAAATACTAGTAGGATATTAATAAAACGATTATTATCATATTTTGAACTCTTAACATTAAATTATATATATGAATTTCGTCTTAATTTATGAGCATTATTTGGATGAATTCAAAATGCGAGAAATGAAAAAAAAATTAAATTGATTATCTAAATCAAATCTCGTAATTTTGTTACACTTTCACTATACATCTTCTAATTAAGGGTTAAATAATAAATTTAAAATTAATCGTAAATATAAAAGATGACCCAAAAATAATGTCACACAATTTGAGTTTCCTACTTCCATTTTAAAATATTACTAATTTAATACATTCCATAAATGGATATCGATTAAATTAGTACAATAAATGATCAACAACTTCTGTCCTTAAGATGTGACGTTTCCGATGCACCGCACAATTTTGTTTTCTACAGGTCCTCATCATATTTTAAATATTAAAAATAACATGAAAATATTTAAAAATATAATCTTAATTAATATTTAAATTTATATAAAATAAATAAACACTCTCATCAAATATAATATAATACAAATAAAATCAATTTAAGACAGAGGAAATTATTTTGCTTCTCAGGAAAACCTTCGAATAAACGGTCGTGAATTAAATAGTATAAATATCATAATTGATAAAATTAGAAAGAAAAAAAAAACACAAATAATAATAATAAAATATATATTTATATATATAGAAAAATGGAGCGTGTAATCACGTGCTTTAGGTGAGAATAGAGGAAATAAAGGAAAACGAATCCGTACGTGGAAGTCATGCACTCACACTATGGTGTTAGTTTCAAATTTAAAGATGAACCCGTTTCAATAAAACGTCATTGAACCTTTAACCCACTTTTTATTTTTAATCCCTTATATATTAGTTGTCAATAATTTATTTTTACACGTTGTTTAGAAAATCATTAATAAGTCTTGAAAAATCTTTTTGTAACTTTTGAAACTTATTCACAATTTCAAAAAATAATAACCTTAATTTGTATATTAATAAGTAATTTTGAGTAATTATTTTTTAAATATTGATAACTAATATAAAACAGAATGGGTATTTTATTTTTAGAGAAACAACATAATCACAAATAAATTATTATCATATTTACAATTATTTTTTATAATTTAAAATAATTATATTTTATATCACTAATTAATAATTTTAAATAATATTTCAAGTCAGATACATTTAGATATTTTTTTTCTATGCGATACACTGAAATAGAGAGAAATGAGCGCGAATATGAGTGAGGCGAGCGAGATTTATTAATGTATTTTAAATTTATGTGAATCACAGTAAATACATGTATCTATATATATCTAATGTGATTCGCATGTATTTAAAATATCAGATACATAGAAGAGTAGCGAGCGAGATGATAGAAAGTCAAGGGAAATTTATCTATGTCAAATACATACGAATCTATTTGGATACAGTGTATCTAGAAAAAAATACATTTAATATTTATCTTATTTATTTCAAAATACATATATCATTAACGTATTTGAATATACTAAAATCGGCTAATTCATAATATTGCAAAGTAACGTCTATCTAAATTTAGCTCATAAATTAATGAGATTTCTCTAAGGGCATTTCCATCCTTACTCTCTAAATTTACTTTTTTCTATTTTTGGATACAACTAACCTCAAACCAATTCTATATTTTACTCTCCAAAGAATAATTTTTTCTCTCTGCTTAATATTATATTATTATTTATATTTTCATAATATAAATCATTCTTTCTTTTTCCCAAACAATCACTATATAATCTTGATGTAATATAAAAAAAATATTCTTTTCAAAATTTTTATTTAATATAAAATTATATTTTTATTATAGATTTCTAAATAACATAAATTGCAAAGCAAATATTATATAATATATATGTTAATGGATAATTCGAACAAAAATGAAATCATTAATAAAACTCAATTTCACATTATATAACTACTAAAATTTTAAAATTATTACGTTGCTCCCATAAATGTTTCATTAATGCATTTATGGAGTTTAAAATGAGCATTTTTATACTTAATTTTTAATGTCTAGCTAAAAATTATTTAAATCGAAGATTTTTATCTACCATAATTTATGTCGTTGCAGTTGGAGCGTCTAATTTATTTTCAAATATTGGTGAATCTGAAAATGACCTACCGGATTACTAAATTATTATTGTGATTGTAAAAATTATTATGTTACGTATCATATTGTTATCTTGTATTTAAATTATTATGTTATGTATTGTACTTTTTGTTGGGTTTAATTGATAGTTTGAATGGGAAAATTATAGATAGCAGAACTGTTGAAATCCAAATTTAAGAACTACAACTTATTTTTTATGACCTTATTGCTGAAGGTATGGTAGTTAATAAAGTATTTCAAGTGGTTGCGATGATTAAAAAGTTGCCTCCTTCGTGGAGAGATTTTAAAATTATCTAAAGCACAAGCGCAAGGAAATGAAGTTGGAAGATCTTGTGATTCGTCTCAAGATTGAGGAAGATAACAAAATAGCAGAAAAGAAGTCGCGTGGAAATTCAACAATTATGGGAGCGAACATCGTTGAAAATGCTGCTCCAAAGAATAAGAAAAGGAAGCAACCTTTTGGAAAGAATCAGGAGCAGAACAACAAAAAATTCAAGGGCAATTGTTATAATTATGGGAGAGTTGGCCACAAAGCTCCAGATTATCGTCTTCCGATAAAGGACAAGAGAAAGGGACAAGCCAATATGGTGAAAAATAAAGAAGGTATGGATGATCTATGTGCAATGCTATCAGAATGCAACCTAGCAGGTAATCCAAAAGAATGGTGGCTTGATTCGGGAGCTACTTCACATGTGTGTGCAATCCGAGAAACCTTCTATACTTATTCTCCTACAGCACCTGATGCGACGATCTATATGGGAAATTATGCAACTACTAAGGTTGAAGGATATGGAAGAGTATTTCAGAAAATGACATCTGACAAGGTGGTAACGCTGAACAAAGTTTATCATGTTCCAGAAATGCAAAAGAATTTGGCGTCTGTCGGTCTTCTTATCAACAATGGATTCAAGTGTGTTCTAGTTTCAGACAAAGTAGTTGTCAGTAAGAATAAAATGTATCTAGGAAAAGGCTACCTCACTGAGAGTCTTTTCAAACTAAATGTAATGGTTGTTGATGATAATAAAGTTCAAGCTTCTTCTTACTTACTTGAGTCAAATAATTTATGGCATTCACGTTTAGGACATGTCAATCATAAAACCTTGTGAAAACTGATTAACTTAAATATATTGCCTAACTTTGATTGCAATAAATCAAAATGTCAAGTATGTATTGAATTTAAGTATGCTAAGCACCCTTATAAATCTATTGAAAGGAATTGTAGTCACTTAGAATTGATTCACACAGACATTTGTGATATGAAGTCTACACCAACTTGTGGTGGGAAGAAGTATTTTATAACTTTTATTGACGATTGCACATGATATTATTATGTGTATTTGCCTAATAGTAAGGATGAAGCAATTGATGCATTTAAGCAATACAAGAACGAAGTGGAAAATCAATTGAATAAAAAGATAAAAATGATTAGAAGTGATAAGGGCGGAGAATACAAATCTCCTTTTGAAGAGATATGTTTAGAATATGGAATTATTCATCAAACTACTGCCCCCTACACACCACAATTAAATGGAATTGAGAAAAGGAAAAACCGAACATTAAAAGAAATGATGAATGTTTTATTAATAAGTTCCGATTTACTGCAAAACTTGTGGGAAAAGCTATTCTTACAGCTAATCGAATACTCAACAGAGTACCCCACAGCAAAACACAAATTATTCCATATGAACTATGGAAAGGAAGAAAACGCAACTTAAAATATTTCAAAGTGTGGAGGTGTTTAGCAAAGGTCCAAGTTCCTTTGCCTCAAAGGGTAAAAATTGGACCAAAAACCATGGATTGTGTTTTTATTGGCTATGCTACAAAAATCAAAGCTTGTCGATTTTTGGTTCACAAATCGGACAATCATGAAATTCATGCTAATACGGTAATTGAATCAGATAATGCTAAATTTTTTGAAAATATTTATCCATATAAAACCAAATGTGAGTTCTCAAGTGAAAGATCTAAACGACCGTGAGAAGAACCAAAGAAAAGTAAACCAATCGAAGAGGATCCAAGGCGTAACAAACGTCAAAGGATAACTACTTCCTTTGGACCAGATTTTGTGACATTTTTGCTTGAAAATGAGTCTCAAACATTTAAAACTGCAATGTTTTCTTCTGATTCAGCATTTTGGAAAGAGGCAATCAATAGTGAGATTCAATCAATTTTGAATAATCATACATGAGAATTGGTTGATCTTCCTCGTGGAAATAAACCTTTAGGATCAAGATGGATTTTTAAAAGGAAAATGAAAGTTGATTGCACTATTAATAAATATAAGGCAAGACTTGTGGTCAAAGGTTATAGACAAAAAGAAGGCCTTGATTACTTTGACACATACTCGCCGGTAACAAAGATAACATCCATTCGGGTGTTAGTGGCACTTGCAGCTGTATATGGTCTTGAAATCCATCAAATGAATGTTAAGACGACTTTCTTAAATAGAGAATTGGAGGAAGAAATTTACATGGAACCACCTGAGGGTTTCGTAGTTCCACGTAAAGAAAGGAAAGTGTGCAAACTTGTTAAGTCACTTTATGCACTTAAACAAGCACCTAAACAATGACATGCGAAATTTGACCAAACAATGTTGGCAAATGAATTTAAGATTAATGAGTGTGACAAATGTGTTTAAATAAAAAATACTCCAAATCATGAAGTTATTGTTTGTTTATATGTTGATGACATGTTGATAATGAGTAAAGACATTGTCGATGTAAATGCTATTAAGCGTATGCTTGCTAGCAAATTTGACATTAAAGACTTAGGGGTTGCCGACTTGATCTTAGAAATTAGAATCCATAAAATTCCACAAGATCTAGCATTATCACAGTCACATTATATTGAAACCATTCTTGATAAATTCAATTTTTTAAATTTTAATGGTGCAAAAACTCCAATTGATGTAAGTTTTTCACTTCAAAAGAATGAAGGTAAAAGTGACTCACAATTGGACTATGCACGAGTTTTGAGAAGTTTGATATATATTATAAATTGTACACGATCAAATATAGCATGTGCTATTAGCAAGTTGAGTTGATTCACGAATAATCCCAATAAAACTCATTGGATGGCAATGAAATGAGTCTTGGGGTATTTGAAACACACCTAAAACTATGCTTTGCATTATAATAAATATCTCACAGTAATTGAGGGATATAGTGATGCAAACTGGATCACCGGATCATCTGAAGTTAAATCCACAAGTGGATATATTTTCACCGTTGGTGGAGGAGCGGTGTCTTGGAAATCATCAAAACAGACATGCATCGCCCGCTCTACAATGTAGTCTGAATTTATAGCTTTAGATAAGGCTAGTGAAGAAGCTGAATTGCTCCGAATTTTTTTGAAAGATATTCTATTTTGGCCCAAACCTTTGGCACCTATATGTATACATTGTGATAGCCAAACGACAATAGGAAGGGCAGGAAGCATTATGTATAACGGAAAATCGTGTCACATTCGACGACGACATAATACTGTTAGACAACTACTCTCTAGTGGTGTTATCACTGTTGACTACGTAAAATCAAGAGATAACGTATCAGATCCACTAACAAAAGGCCTATCTAGAGAGACTATTGAAAAATCATCGGGGGGGATAGGGTTAAGGCCTAGGACAAGTCATCATGGCGGTAACTCTACCTAGTAGACTGGAGATCCCAAGAACTAGGTTCAAAGAGATCAAACAAAGTTATGATTGGCGGTTCAACATTGTCAAATAACTCAACTCATTCTCGTGATAATGACAATGTTCAGAAACAAATGATAAAACCTTAAGGCTTTTTAATGAGTTAATAAAACATTAAAGGTGTTTTAATGATTATCTATGTCTGGCGGAAAATGACTAAATAGTGTGTCGAGGGAAATGACGGTAAAGGCTCATTCTCTATGCATTCACGAAATCAAACGATGTTTATGGCTGAAACGAACACAACCGTGAGAACCATAAATGGTTGATGATTAATTATGTGACTTATGTTGTCTAGTTATACAAAAAAGTTCGATGGTTTAAAGATATCGCATCTACCGATTGATCGAGTATGTCCTATATAAGTTCACTATTGAAAGTTCAAAGAAAAACCTACTTATCCAGATGCAATTAATCTTCGCTTGTATATCACACACTTATCCGTGCATTCCTTTATCTTGTAGACATTCTCCATTCATGTGGGGGATTATTGGGTTTAATTGATAGTTTGAATGGAAAATTGAGGGGAAAAGAATTGGAGAGAAAAATGATTTATTCTCTCTTGTGTTATTAAATAAGCTTTGGTCTCACATAGGTGGTGGAAAGGAAAAGTATCGTACTTAAAAGTAAAAGCACTCCTTCATGTTGCTAAATGGTCAAGAAGAGGGTCTCCCCTCGCGTCGTCGTCGTTGTCGCTTGCTCGGCTCGACTTCGGCTACGGCTACAGCTTTGGATTTGGATTTAGATTTGGATTTAGATTTGTTCAATTGATATGATTGATTGATAATCTTTTTAGACCAAATTTACTTTAAATTTTAATTAATTAATATTATTTATTTATTTAATTAATTAAGTAAAAAAATCCTGACCTGTGACACACGACCCGTTTCTTTCCCGGATTAATTTAAAAATATTTCCTTTCATTTTTTCAATGGATTTTCGAAAGGTTGCAACCTTATCCGAAAAGTTGTAAACCTTTTTTCAACAGGCAAACTTTTTCCCAATAGGTGCCTTTTCTTAAAAGGTGTAAACAGTCTATATATATCTGTTAATCCTCAGAATGTTCCATACGAAATTTCTGAAATAACATCTTCTTTTTCTTCTTTCTGCACTTTCTAAAACTCGTGTGATATACAGCCTTCTAGTGGTTCGCAGTCACCAGAATTTGCAGTACCTCTATTTTGGTGAGTAAATCGTTCTATCTTGGGAGCAAAAATTTCAAATACCTTAGGTACTTTGAGGGGAATAATTTTCTTAAGGACACACTGTGCATTCAGTGGACTCGATTTTGTTTTTACATTAATTTTTCAGATTTTGTGTTTTATTACTTTCAGTAGTTGTTGTTACTGTTTTAATATTTATAATACAATTTATTAACACTTTTAAATTAAAAATTTCATCTTATCGTTTAAAATTTTATGCATTCTTCATATTGAATAATAATGATAAGTTTAATTAATATCAATTGAAGTGACAAAAAAATTTAAGGAAGATATTTGGAATATAATTAATTTGGAATGAAAGTAGTATATATTAAATTATATATTTTTTAAAACTATCATATTACATTAAGGAGTCGTTTGGTAGAGTGTATTAAAATAATATTAAATAGAAGTGTATTAGTTATGTTTACACTAATTATAAATAGAATATTTCTTATGCATTGTTTGATTTAATGTATTAAAAAATAACTTGTATTGAATAAAAATATTTATTTATAAAAATATCCTCAACAATTATGATGAAAAAAATGTAAAAGGAGTTTTGAGGGATAATTGAGTCCTTAACTATAATAATGCAAACAATAAATCAGCTTGCATTACTAATACCTAGAAATTTATGGTATTAGTAATGCAAACCTTATTACACAATAGAATGCACATGCCCTGAAAAAGTGTACTAAACAAAATTTAATTAATAATCTTATATAATTTATTATAAATATTATATATTAAAATTAATAATATAATAATTAAAAAGTGAAATAAAATAGTTTTTCAAATTTATAAAATTCAATATTCACCTCACTATAAAATCAAAAAAATAAACTGTGGTTTTACCTTTTATTTTTCTCGGAGGGAAAGCTTTATGAACCTTTTTCAGCAGATTCTTTTGTCGTTTTGTTATATATCACAGCTATTGTTCACATGTTCAGTGGGCCCCAAAAGGACCACAGAAAGCATCACCATTTTTGGGCCCATATAAAATGTGGGACCCACCGACCCTTGCTGACAAAAACCCATCAATCATCATTGTGGAGACGTGAGAATAAATGAGATTTTTAAACTACTACTATTGCCTCCACTCAAGGAAACCGTCAAAACAAGATGAAATGTCATTTCTACCCTTCAAAGTTCATCTTTGTTACTTTTCTAGTAAAAAAATGTTAATCTATATTGAAATGTTGAATATAAAGTAAATAGCAAATATTAAATTGTATTAATTAACCACATATTTTGTACTCTTCCTTCTGTTTTAATTTATTTAATCTATTTTGATGTGAAATAAAATTTAAAGTAATAAGTCTTCGATTTAGAGGGGTGTTTATGGAAGCTGATGTTTACACAAATTTATTTATAGCTTGTGAAGATAGAATAATTATTTTAATAGATCTTCGATTCAAATAAAATATATAAAATTAAATATAAAAATAAAATATAATAGGAAAAGAATTAAAAAAAGAATTGCTCATATAGTAAACACCCTCCCTGCAACTTTGAATTTGTGAGTTGGAGTAACAAATAAAAAATAAAAATAAAAATTAGACGTCCACTGAAATGCTACTCTATGTTTGATTTGTAATTAGATTTAAGTTGTTATAATTATACAAAATGGACATGTTGTCACTTGATGTCGTCGTCTTTAAATAGTGATATTGCTCTTATAATATCAAAATCTATTTGGTACGTTATATAGAGTGATTTATTTATAAATATTATAATGTAATTTGCACTCAAATACTTACTAAAACTAAGAAATACGTAACATGATCACTTATTTTCCACACAAATATATGTATATCACCTAACACGTATCTACATTTCAACTTGCTTAAATTTTTTCACATAGGTCAAATTTAGATCATCCAATTAGGAAACACCACATTATATTTAACCGACTCATTTGTAAAACTTTACAGTTTTGTATTCTAAAAAAGCGGTTTAAATTTTACCACTTGGGTAGAGTATAATGTTGGAGAAAGGAAAAGAAAATTAGACATAGCTGATTAAAATTATGTGAATAACAATTATTTTTATCCACATAAGATGTTATATTAAAATTTCAATCTACAAATCAAACATATATAAAATTTATTTTTGAATAAATATCAAATATCGTATAAATTATATCCATGAATAGGGAGACGAGTAAGCAACAATGGCTCATATATCGAGGAAAGATGAGGAGTGGACAACACCACCTGCTACCAGTTCCACCGCACTACCTATTTTCCTGCCACGTTTTAACTCCAAAATACATTTTTATTTATTTTGTTTTTTTCAACAAGTATATTTTATTTCATTACAAAAAAAAAAACGATTAATACGAATATCAAAACAAATATTAAAAAACTGTCAATAGAAATATCTTTTCCTATCTTAAATTGCCATTTATGAAAATTTGAGATTTGGACATTTGCCGGTGTCTAGGTTCACCTTACTACTTACTTCCACCATTCACTTTTAGAATAAATTTTTATTTTTATTTATCACTTTTGATATATTAATAAAAAAAATATTTTTTTTCATATTTTATTTTTAATATTAAATATTACTCTATAAATTATTTTTTAAAATCTAATATTTAATATCGAAAGCCAGATGAAGTAATGCTGCGTGGAGGTAGAAAGTCAATTAATTAAAATAATGTGATAAAATATTTATATCAATAATTATTTTTTTAATAAATGTACCAAATAAAATAGTAACAACTAAAAATGAAAAAGTATTTATTGAAATGCGACGAACTCAAATGCGCACAATTTTAATATGAGCTACTCCTATATTATAGTAAAGTTTACATTTGATTTGATCTTTCGTATTCATTTTAAGAAAGTTTAGTTTGGTTAAAATTAAACTGAACATATATATATTGATGAGTCATGATTGTTGTAAAGTACTACTTCCATACGGTCATTCGGAAAATCACACCAAAGTATTTTGCATGAAGTTACTTTATGATATATAAATTTTGACTTATTTTGTCATTTTAATATGAAAATAAATACTGAAAAGTATCATTTTAATCGGATCTAAATGTTATAAAAGAAGTCAAAAATTATTTTGATTTAGTAATACTTAAAATAAGTCAATTTAAACCGACAATAAACTTATTATATACTACAACAATAATAATAATTTAGTGAAATTCCACAATGTGGATCTGGAGAGGGTAGAGTGTACGTGGACCTTACTCCTACCAAGGTAGAACGACTGTTTTCGAAAGACCCTCGGCTCAATAAAAGCATAAAAAGAAGTCAGATAAGGCTAACAAGTTCAAGTGACATAGAGAAGCAAATAACAAAAGCGACACAGAAAAAATAGAGTAATCAAAGTACAAAAAGTAATAGATAATAATAGAAATCAGAGCACAAGAAATTATAGTGCGCTAATGCGCCTACTAATACTGAAGAATACCGAGACTATGCACTAGCCTTCTACCCTAATATGGGTCCTCTACACCCTCCTATCTAATGTCATGTCCTCGGTAAGCTGTAACTGCGTCATATCCTGTCTAATCACCTCTTTTCAATATTTCTTCGGCTTACCTCTACCTCTTATGAAACCATCCATGGCCAACCTCTCACATTTCCGCACTGGGGGATCTGTGTCACTTCTCTTCACATGTCCAAACCATCTCAGTCGCATTTCTCGCATCTTGTCCTCCACCGAGACCACTCCTACTTTGTCCAGAATAGCCTCATTTCTAATCCCGTCACTCCTGGTATGCCCACACATCCATCTCAACATTCTCATCGACAACTTTTATCTTTTGAACCTGAAAGACCTTAACTGACCAAACTCCGCCCCTTATTATATACCGTCATGAAATAATAAATCTTGAATTAAACTCAATCATAAAAAATAGCTTATAAGAGGAATTATTCAACATCATAAGAAGCTCATTTATCTCATTTCCACTTAAGATAAGATTCTTCAAAGCCCAACTCATATTCAAAACTAGACATCTGATGCATGAATAATTCAATATGAGAGTTCATCATCGATAATAATAATTGAAATAAATTCTGCTCTATTACAATTTTAAAGAAGTATATTTGAATTTAATAATTCAACTTGAAAAACTATTAGCAAGTTAATTTGTCCACATTGGTTTCTAGAACATGTTGGAAGAAGAAAGAAGTTTGGGAAAAAGTGTACAAATTACTTGATGCCTATAGAACACACAGCACATGCAATGTCTAACTTTCTCCACCTTCAATAAAACTTTATTAAAATAGTCTTAAAAAATCAGTAAAAAAGAACCAAGGCTTGATTTCATTACAAGTAATTAATTAATTAATTGGTCTTTTTAAAAATAATATATGCACGTGTATGGTGCAAGGTGCACTTGTGTCAGCTTTGAGAGAATCTAGAAAGTTGACAGAACAAAGTTTAGAATAATACTCCTCACAGCTTTAATTTAAATTTAATTAACTATATGGTCTTTTTTTAATTTCCATTTAATTAATTAATTAATTAATTACATAAAGTAAAGGAGCTTTAGATCATTGGATGCCACCATAAGGATCAAAGTACAAAAGAAATATTTTACTATTTAAGTAGCATATAGTAAATTAGTAATTAATTAGAAAGTGGTACTATATGTTTAATTTTATTAAATGAAAGTAGGACATTTTTTTATTATTTAGTACTCTACTACTAATAATAAGGAAAAAGATCTACTAGTGGGAAATTAATGTGCTGGTCTTGGGGAGACATACGTGTTTTCGAGTTTATATTAAAATTTTACAAGTGTTTTAATTACTGTGATTGTCTATTTATTTACTTCTGATAATAAATAAAACTAATTAAATAACTTAATAAAGTAAATTCAGAATTCGTCTCGAGAGTAAATATAATAACCAATTTGATATAACCTATTAAGTTATTCTAATTAATAGTGTAAACAAAAGTTACTTTGTGTCAAAATTATTTATATATAATTCAAATAAATATATATAATTTAGACAAACATTATGCAGATAGGATGGAAGTTTTGTCGTCTCAACATTTACTATATTGTCATTGAGTATTGCTAGTCAATCTAACTTAGCTTACATCAAAACTCTTGTTTGAACTCACGCAAGAATTATGAACAAAAACTCAAGAGTCAAGACTAACAGATCAATGTAAAGGTTCTTTTTCGGGACGTAAGAAGTATCACACACACTGAAAAAAACCTAATTAAGGTGTGAGGGCAGTATGTGTTAAACGATTGGGAGAAGACAATAAGTGAAATGTATCACTTGTAAAATTTCTTTTTTCTCGAATAGTCAATTTTCATTTTGCTTCTTTTTTTTTTTCTTTATGAAAAAAATAAAGATTTGATACTGAAATATACCAACCAAAATCACTTAGAAGAGAAAGTCAAAAGATGTACAGAATATGGAATTATTTTTTGGAGACATGCGTACGTTTTTCTCCTTTTTATTTTTGCGGTGGAGTAAAAACTTGCCAATTTTTTTACAATTTTAATGAGTTACTTTGATAGTGAAACTTACCTACCGCCAGTGTTACTTAGACAAGAAAGTCAAAAATGTGAAGTTATTAATGCTAAAAAAGAATTAGTACATATAATATATTAGGACACCTATAAACAGTGAAGCTACAATTTTGATTTACGGGATTCAAAATATGAAAAACTAGATACATGAATTAGTAGAAGGAGGTTCAAAATCTACTTTATAAAAATTATTTTAACCATATATAAATAATATAATTTTCTATCAAAGTGGATTCGGATGAACCCCTAAGTGGCTCGCCACTGCTTATAAAATCAATAATCTCATGTAACGTTTGATATTTACGTGTATATCAGGATAATTAGTAATACAAAATATATATTCCATGTAATAATAATCTAAATGTTCATCTTATAAAGTTAATATTTGTGTATCAATTTATATTCAAAAACAAAGTTAGAGTTTCACCTACGAATTCAGTAGAAGCAAAGCAAAGATTTTGGGTTCAAGCATTTGATATGGAAAAAATAATCTTAATAGGGAGTGCTTCCTCTTAAATGAACGGTGTAAATTTGAATTAATTGGGGCCTAAGGGTCAATATGGGTGTCAGATACTGTTTGGAAAACAAAAAAAAAATTATCGATAAATTAGGATTTAAGATCCTTTTTCATACATACTTTAAAATATTTTACTTGAGTCGAAGCATATTAAAAATAATTTCTCTATCTTTAAAAAATAAAAATAAAATTTATGTATTAATCATCATCTTCAGACTCCATTATTACACTAAATAAATTGTTGTAGATTAGGGTTTAGGCAAAGCAAGTGACAATATAGCATATAAAAAGGGTACATGGGAATCAAACTAAATCCCTCCTTCTATGGCTAATATAATCTTTTTACCTTTATTATGTCGTTTTGTTGGTCATATATAGCGACTTAGCTACCAATCCCACTGAAAAATAATTTATATGAAATAAAACGATACAATCTTCAAGTCCAACTATATTGTTTATACTATTTTGAGTTATTAAATGGAAGTGGTCAACTTTAACCTAACATCTGTGTGGAAGAAATAAAGAATCATTACCTGTATACATATAGATATTTTGTAAAGAATCAACAACGATTGTGATGAAGTGGTAAGTATTTATTTATTCTTATTCAAAAGTCTTAAATTTGAATCTCTCTAATTATGGAATGCCTTTGTTAGGAGCGCTTCACCCTCCGAACTCCATCGGATGTCGGGTGAAAAACAAAACAAAACAAAAAAAATATTTTGTAAAGAGAAAGTTGTATACCTAAATATATATCTCAAAAAATATGTCGTTCCTACACTAGTATTCTACATATATTGTTACAGTAATTATCATATATCACATACTTTTATGCCTAACTAGACAGTACTCATGTAAAATAATATAAACTTTCACCAATACCTTAAAAATATATTTTTCCATCATATTAATATAAGAAAAATTATAATTTATAATATTTTTTGTATAACTTTTGAATATTTAAATTTAAATCTTAAAATATCAAATTAATTATCTAATTTAACTTAGTTTTAAAAATTAATCAAATCTATTTTAAAAAAATAAAATATGATAACTATTTTGAAACGGACAGAATATATCACATATTTTATGCCTAACTATTTTAAAATGTGTTCTCTTTTCCCCCAACAACTTTCGGCCTATTTTCATAATAATAATAAATATTTAAAAGTCTGGTCTTTGCATTTGCCCGTAAAAGAGATGTAATTAAATAATGAAAGTACGTCACTAATTATCAAATTTGTCCAGAATCATCTAATACTACAAACAAGAAGCCTAAATAATCTATAAGAGTTTTAATTTTAATGAATATGAAATCATCTTTTTAAAAAGCGTTTAAGATTTTTCTATATAAAGTTAACTTAAATTAAGTTTTAATATGTGAACCGGACATCTAATTAGAATGAGACATTTATTATAGTAGCTTATTCCACAAGGACCGGAGCTCAATTATTGTATGTAAATTATCAATAACGGGTCAATAGGGGTGAGTTAGAAATAATTGATTACAAACTTGTGAACTATTGAAAAATTCTTATTTAGCTAACAAGATAAAATAATTCATTTCATTAAATTAAAAACAAAAACAATTTATATACCCTTTAAAATTTAACCAAATTTTACTTAGTTTTTAAAAATAAATAAACGTCTCTTAAATTTTTTAATATAAATGCAACTCAATATGATTTTTAATCAATGACATGTTCTGTTTACTTCAAGAATTATCAATAAAATAATATCTTAAAATCGAAAAAATATAATCAGATTATTATATCTTGACTTGTGAAAAATGAAAATCAAAGAGATTGAGTATTTGAATATTATTTGATAAGGAAATGACTATATATACACGTTAGAATCAAGCTTATAAAAAGATGGATCCTCTAGAATAATCATATTAAATATTATAACACAAACAAGAATCATGAATATTTCTAGATTAAATTTGTTTAAAAAATTATAAATTTTAGATTACCTATTAAAAAAAGGTATATAAGTCGATTTTTTTTTTGGTTCCATGTCAACATCAAATCAAATTAAATATTTGCCGATTCTTAAATTGATTTGACTTGATTTTTTGATTTGGTTTAATTTTTCAATGATTTTTTTAATATCCTTAGGAGTTGTTTGGTTTGGATACAAGTTATGATGGGATTAGTTATGATAAAATAAGTTATGCTGAGATTATTTTTTATTGAGTGTTTGGTTCATTGTATTCAAAATAATATGCATTGCATAAATTTTAAGAATATGTTGTTTGTTTACAAAAATGTCCTTCACTTTATTTTATTTTTTATATTTTCTTTGCAAGCTTTAGTTATTTAATATTCATTTTTAAAACAAAACTTTCATCTTCTTTAACTTAAATATTTTTATGTATGCATTTCCATGAATTTTTGTATGTATTTGAAAATAAAACTTTCGTCTTATTTAATTTAAAAATAGAATTTCCATTTTAAGTTTGTTAAAGTAAAAAAGGATTTATGAGAAATTAAAATATAAATAAACATAAGAATTAGTCAAATAAATTTATAAATAAAAATTATACTATATACTATAATTTTTAATAGAAAAAATATAAAGAATTCTCATAAAAATAAGGAGTGAAGGTAGTTATATATGGTATTAAAAATAATATAAATATATATATGAATGTGAAAAGTGAGGTATAAATGGATTTAATGGGATATTTTTGTCATTTACCTATTTTATCCTGGGATAAGTTATTGCGGAATTACTATACCATCAAAGAGGAGGGATAACTTATTCCAGTACTAATTATTAATCTCGAGATAAGTTATTTCAAATTTATCAACCAAACAACAAATTAAGTGTCGCTATAATTTAATCTCAAAACTATATGTTGTTATCCTTCGCACCAAACCACCCCTTAATATCAGTTGACTGAATCATAATCATGTGCCTCTGCATAATTGTGGTAATTTAAAGCAAATTAGCTTGACCTATTAAAATATAGGCAGATTGAGTTGTGATTACTGATTATGGCTGTTTTTTTAAAAATAAAATAAAATAAAATTCGAACTAAATCAAAATCAAAACAGATTGATGTATATAAAAAGCCCAGATATTCTTTTTCTTAGTTTGATATAGATTTAATCTTATAAAATTGAGTAATTGACAACTTATATACATATCCATTTTTACCTAAAGTTTAATTAGCATCATGTGAGAAGACCATTTTCTCATACGGAATTAACGTTAAAATTTATATTTGAAGTTAATTTTGTAAATGTCTATAAACGTACCAGACATGAAAGAAATGAGAACAAAATTGACTAACCAACTGAACAACAACAACAAATCTAACAACAATATACCTAATGTAATCTCACAAATAACGTCAAGAAACAGGATGGGGTGTACGAATGTACACCGGTCTTGCGGACCTTTGTAAATATAGAAAAATAATTTTCGATAAAAATATATTTCTGTTTCGATAAAATTCCATTTTTTTATAAGTTTAACTTACATAAACTCCATAGTGTAAGGAACAAATTACATCCTATTCCTATTCTTTTTCAATTTACAAAAATCCCTTCAAATTTATGCCATTCGAATACATAGGAGTCATCCGGATACATTAATTCTGATACATTAGACAACTTGGTTGTTATGTTTAAAAAGAAAATTAAAGGTAAAATTAAATGTTAATTACACAAAACATGAAAAACAAATTGATATCAATCTCTTCCAAATTCAAACAATTCAAATTTCAAATGGTCTTCTCCCCAATTTATCAAATCGTAACAAATTTTCTTGTTCATCTTTTTTTTCATCCATTTTTTTCTTTTTAGTCATCAGTTATCAATTAATTTTTTTTTATAACTTTTTGTCACGACCCAAAATGGGTCGTGAGTGGTACCCACACTTAACCTCCTAGGTGGGAGAATCAATGATACAAACCCCAACTTAGATCAACGATTCAACTTATAAATCACGATAACACTACGGAAGCTCAATCTTATTAAAGTCAGAAATAACAAAAGCCACTAAAATCTATTACTTGACGTTCCCCAAAATCTGAAAGTCATCACATTAAGGACATCTAAATTCTAAATCTAAGTCTGGAAATATCAAACACCAGAATAAACAAATAACCAAATGTGTCCGAAAACTAAAGACACCATGCCATAATCGAGAAATTCCATCACGAGCTAGAAGGATAGCTCACCCTGAAGACTTCTGAATTGGAGACTGACTAGAGCTGAGGTCGAGTCGAAGCCGATGGAAGACTCGCTGCACTCCACAAAATAAAACAAAGAAAGATATACGTAGGGGTCAGTACAGGGCAACATGTACTGAGTAGGTATCATCGGCCGACTCAAAATAGGAATCAATATGCAATAAATAATAGCGGGAAATCAACCATAACACTTAACAGGTGGCAACCAACAAGATCAAGTGACACACAATGAACAATTTCATAACCAATCAACAATATCAAGATCACATCTGAGGACTCAAGCCTTCACATCACACTCTTTTGGATAATGAGTTATTGGAGATTGGGTAGTATTAAGTCATGTTAATTTGTTTTCCTTTAATATTACTGTGCCGGAATGTGACACCCGATTCAAATATACCGTGTCGGAACGTGACACCGGATCCAAATATATCGTGTCGGAACGTGACACCCGATCCAAATATATCGTGTCGGAACGTGACACCCGATCCAAATATATCGTGTCGGAACGTGACACCCGATCCAAATATATTTAATTTATCATTCTTCATGATTACATTCCATTTCATTAACAATATTTTATTAAACCTTCTTTATTCAAGTCATCATTTTTGATAGGGCAAGTTCAAGATTATGGATTTCATGGCCTCGGGATTTTAGACCAATCACAATAACATATCAACCATCCAAACCACAACAATTAAACGCATAGTAAACTTCACACATATTACTCCATGAATATCAATCACTATTAAGAGTCTATCTATGATGTAGAATAAAAACCATAACCTACCTCAATTGAAGAACCGACTCCAAGCAATTTCTCCTAGACTTGAGTCTTCCCTTTTCCTTTCCCCAATGCCTCAGGATGTTTCCAATCTAACAAGTATACAATATTCGTAAGCAAGCGAATCTGTAGACACCCTTATACTATAACCAGTTTTTCTAAATCTCAATTCCTCCAAATAATGTAACTCTAATAGTGTTTATATAATATAATATACCTTATATTTAATTACATTGTGATAATTATAGAAATAAATTTAAAATTAAAACCAATACCTAAAACCTTAATTTATCAAATTGTGGTGATAACACTATACGAAATCCGCACACCAGTAGCTAGCTAGACCTAAGTAACTGTTGACAAACTACCCAATAAACATAATCATTAAATATCTCAACAATAATTATTACCTAATGATTGAGTCATCCTTACATTATTATCACCCTTACTGTTTTCACTTTGCCAATTTTAAAAAACAAAAAAACAAAAAAAACAAACAAACTTAAAGTTTACAATTAATTCTCTGTAGCAGTAAGTTATTGGCAAAACTAAAGCTAAGAGAATTAGTTTTACCTCAAAGTTTCCTTTCGTGTTCGACGCCGCAGGTGAGTCTTCCGCCTCCTTTTCTCTTTTCTTTTCTAATTAATTAGGTATTTAAAGTTATAGCCCTACTAATTATTCTAAATAAATATAGAATAAGTAGTACATGATATTAAATATATTATCATTTTAGCCCATTAATTAATTTAATTATTTAAATTCATCCCTCAATTAAATAACCTTAGTTATCAATTAGTCCAAAGTACCCATTAAAAATTTATGGGGTGAGTCTTTTATGAAATAAAAAGCCCTAATATTCAAAATGACCTAATGGGTCGTTACACTTTTCATCTACAAATTTTTGATAATATGAAAATATATATTTCCTTTTTTCATATTATTGAGAATCTGATTGATTTTTTTTTGTGATTTTTGTTGTTAATCCCTTTCTTATACATAAGAGTTCAGATCTATTTTCATATTTAAACTTATGTATTCATGACTTTAATTATTTACCTGATACATAATTATTAAAAAATGTATAATCTACCATGTATCAATTGTTGTTATGTATCTACAGTCTTTAATTTTTGTTCATATTTGTTCAAATTAGAAGGTTAGTTGTCCGTGCACATTACTCAAAAATGCACTCGATACATAAACCCTGATGTTCTATAGCTTGCATCGTGTATCAAATTAATTCATATGTACATGATACATAATATATATTAAAATTCAACAGTTTCAAACTTTATTACATGTATCATATACATATCAACTCACAATTGTGTTATGTATCACACACAAAAAATTGTTATTGACAACAATTACATTTATAATGTATCATTTATAAAATACAATATTTTTCAAACAAAATAATGCACATAGATAGTAATGTATCATGCACTATTTTTTTGGACATGATACGTAAATGTAAATTTATAATAAATGTATCTGATACATAGCGACTACCATACAATAATATATCTATCTCAAATCTAATATTTTATAAGCAATAATTACTCATTTAATGAATCTAGTAGAGATATAATACTTATCAATTTAAACAAGATGCATAAATAGTAACATATCATGATAAAGTTAACCATCTCGAAAACACAATTCAAATTTAATGTATCATAATGTTGAAACGAAGGCATTACACATTAATTTAAGAAACAAAAACAACTAGATACATTAAAAATTCGAATCTATATGTATCATAAAAAGATGAACAATAAAAATCGAAAACAAAAAACAACAACAATCTGATCTGTCGAAGGCAAAAGAAAAAAAACTCAACTTTTCTATCCCTTTTTTTGGGTGGGAGGTCTTTTCCACAGTCACTTTAAAGGACAAAGATACATCCTTGTTCGGCTTCACTTTCTCAACCTTCTGATTCGTCTTTGATAATGAATTGTGCAATTGTTTGATATGTTTTCAGCCCAATCTTCAACGTCAGATCAATCATAAACACGATCAATATTAGGTAAGTTTAACTGAGTACTCCCAATTCTAAAATAAGTAGCATCATCCATATGTATCAAGACTTTGAATATGTAAAATTAAAAATAGCCTCGTTCATCTTCGACACAAGAGTGCTTGATCAGTGAGTTATTACGCACTCTTTCAAGGGTGACTGCTTCTAGACAATAAAAAAGAAAAACGCAGATGTATGAATTTTCAGATAGAGATGACAAAAAACTACCTATTCAGAAAGTTGAAATCGATTGACTGGAGAGAGAATAAATTTGAAAATTAAAATTGTAATGAATAAAGTAACTATTGATTGAGGGAGTAAAAATAGTAGAGATTGAAGATATGAAAATAGAAAGAGAGAAAGAAGTGATGTATCCGGATCTGTGGGGGTTTGGAGGAAAAGGAGAGATTTTTGAAATATTTTAGAATAGTAGAAAATAATAAAAAATATGATAAATATGGATGTGTAGATATGTAAATTTTCCTTTTTATAAGCCCGGATCTTTCTGCTTACAGAAGGTTCAATTTTTGTAAAAAAAAAAATAGCGAGTTTGTTATATTTCAAAACGTTGCGGTATTTTGATTTTAAAATATAGCATAATACATGTATCTATGCGCATATAATATCTCATATTAACTTAAAATCCCATAGCTCTATGTGTATGTATATGTGGTCAACTATATATGCATGTATATGTTTACAGAAGATTCAATTTTT
Organism: Solanum dulcamara; assembly: GCF_947179165.1. Lineage (NCBI taxonomy): Eukaryota > Viridiplantae > Streptophyta > Magnoliopsida > Solanales > Solanaceae > Solanum > Solanum dulcamara. The sequence continues at coordinate 73,790,626 of NC_077241.1, read as the reverse complement.
GTAAAATAATAATAATAATAGCGAGTTTGTAATATTTTAAAACGTTGCGGTATTTTGATTTCAAAATATAGCATAATACATGTATTTATACGCATATAATATCTCATCTTAACTTAAAATCCCATAACTATATGTGTATGTATATGTGGTCAATTGTATATTGTATGTATATGTATATGTTTTCAAATCAGAAGTTAGATATATGTGTGATCAATTGTATATGTATGTATATGTGGACACTGACAACTAGAATTTTCAGATACATAGAGTAGTAATTTGGTGGATCTTTATTACTCTCTTCTATATAAAAATATCTTGTAATATTCCTATTTATAACAATGTTGAATCTATTTTAGCTAGAAACTAGAAAATTTATTTTTATATTGTTTCTGACTAAAAATTATATTTAGACATGAATTAAGTAAATATCAAATTCTAACTAATTTTAATTTCTAGTAAATGACATCTTAATATTTTTAGTCGACAAAATTAAAAGGAATTTCATATATCTAGGGAAACTTTATAACTGTCGTTAGTGTATATTATGGGTGCCTAACGGGCCGGACGTGGGCTTTCGAGTTTTTCCTGGATACTAGGCGATTGGAATTGATTAAGCTCGATTTAAAAGATTCAGGCTAAAACTTACGGAAATTTCACTAGTTTTAGAGATAATTACTTAGGTATACTCAATTTTTTAATATTACGAATCTTGCCAGATTTTGGTGCGTCAAGATAAATCAAGATACATATATTTCGAGATACATGGGTCAAAATTAAGTATTATTTATTCTAGATACATTGTATTCAATTGGTTTTGCATGTATTTGGATATATAGACAAATCTTGCTCACCACTCTCCTATGTATCTGGTATCCTAGATATATGTGAATCACACCAGATACATGTATTTGATGTATATCTAGTATGATCCGCATGCATCCGGGATACATGACTATATCGTGCTCGCCTCCCTCCCTTTTAGCTCGCTTCTCTCTCTATTTTACTGTATCTGGTAAAAATACGTGTATTTAGATATATCTTCTTCAACAGAGAAGGGTCAAATATACCCCTGTATTCTTGAAAATAGTTTAAATATATCCCTCGTTATATTTAAAATTATGCAATGCATTTTGTATTGTCAATTCTAAGAAAAAAAAACTCAAATTACAACTTGAATTTTTTTATTTATTCCTAAAAAAATCAGATATTTAAAATTGGCAATGAATTTATTTAATTTTGAGTTTTTCAAGTGTTCTTCCATTAAAACTAAGGGTGAATTTGTATCAAAGTATGATAATGAGAGGGGTATATTTAAACCGAAAGTATAACAAGAGGGGTATATTTAGCCCGAAAGTATAACGAGGGGTATATTTAAACTATTTCTAATAGTACAGGGGGATATTTGACCCTTCTCCGCTTCTTCAATATATGATTGGAAATTCTTAATTAATTGTAATATATTTAATTATTTAAAAGTATAAGTAGAATTAATACATATGATATGAATGTGTATATCTAATAAGATATTTCCCATCATTTTTCGTTTTTGTTTTTCAAAAAATTTGACTGTAAGCAGCAGTCAGAATTGGCATTGACTGTTGCCGAATGGCCATTTGTTGCCAAAATAGCCAATTTTGGCCTTCCCACTTTAAAAACTAACCATCATCCCTCCCCCCCTTGAATTACATCTTTCATGTCAATTTCTTACACTCAGAAATTAACCAAACAGATGACATTCTCTTTTACTAAGTGCCACTTCCTTCAAGGACACCAACCAAAATATGAACCGAAGTAACAGTGGACAAAAAGTCAACAAATGTGGAAAGAAATTGTTTTTTTTTCCAAATATAATGACAACTCTTATTGTTTTGATATGACAAAGGAATTGACAAAAAACGAGTTACTTCAATTGTGTGGCACTTGTGGAATGATCAAGAGTGCCACTAAGGATAGTGGCACAATAGATGGAGCTGTTTTTTTCGAGGGTATCGATTTTAAGTTCTGTTTAATTGAAAAAGTCCTTAATTGGAAGTGTTTAGGTCTTATATGGCGTGAACTTAAATTAGCTAGGCTCCAATATGAATATCGAACATCAAATGAAAATTCTCCCAAAAAGAATTAAAATAAATTAATAACCAAAGTGCAACATTTCAAGTGTTTGAAACTTAGCCAAAAAAAAAAAGAAAAGAAAAGAAAGAGAAATACAACTTTCTTGGTTGGAAGTCTTGTCCCCATGATAACAGTATGGCTAGTCACCTAAACCACCGTCCAAACAAGAGATATCCATATCATCATTCATCATTTTTACATAATGTGGTTGCCATCATCTATAAAATAGTAAGGTAGGGGGAAAAACAAACTAAGAAAGAGATTGAATTGGTAGTTTCCCACCTAACAGAAATCAATCAAATATGGTGAAGCGGTAAATACTTTTTCATCCTTAATCATAGGTCTCAGGTTTGAATTCATTGAGTATGAAGTCGCTTTTGTTAGAGAACGTTTTACCTCCAATGTCAGACTTTCCGGTGCAAATCCAAATTTAGTCGAACTCCAATAAAAATATCAAACACCTGATGAGAAACCCAAAAGAAAAAAAACCCAATCAAATGTAATAACATAAAAACAAGAAATTGAATGTTGCTTGTAATGCCAGAAGAGTCACAACAGAGTTATGTACTATTACTATTTAATAGCACCGAAAACATTTACCTTAATTTGTTTAGTATGTCATGTCGAGGGACCTCTTTGCCTTCATATTAGGGGTAAACACACGGTGTGTTTGGTACCAACCAAGATATTTTTTATGAATAATTTAGAAAAATATTATGATGTTACAAAAGAATTATAGAATTTAGTGAGAGACAATTCCTGTCACTCTAGACAGTAAAATTACTCAACTTATCTTATTTAACGATGAAGTAGCAAAATATTATCAATAAATCTTATTAGCTATGAGGTATTTAGCGACGAATTATAAGTGGATTGTCGGTTATGGGTTTGAAGTGGGATGTTGGAGGTTGCAAGGAGACAACAACATTGAAATGCACTTACATAATTTGTTTTCCTTACTCCTATCGATTATGCAGACGTAATTATTAGATATGGATTCTGTTAGATTTGATCCAAACTTTGAATATTCATTAATTTTTTTTTCCACTAAATATATATTAAGCAAAAACGCATAAGTATTAAATTTTGGATCTGCCTTTGGTACTAGTAATAAGAAAGTCATTTTTTTAATTTTAAGATCTTTTTTTTAAAGAATAATATTTCAACCAATCAACTGTCAAACAATTGTGAAAAATATTGTCTTCATATCAAATCGGCAGTATCATCGTCTTGCGTCTATTATTTGAATATAATTAGAGTAAATAAACTTATAAATAGTGTATTTACTACCACATTTTGATCATGTATTTGTAAAGTAGCTAGTAATTTATAAAATTTCAGGACATTATTTTAAAATTTCATTTAGTGAAAATTTTGAACACCGTAAAAAATGATCTTTCTGCTATAAGAATTGATAAGTATGACAATTATTTATGAATTTTACCCAATTAAACGTTAAGCCCATGCAGGCATCACACCTCCCTCTGCATACATAGTGTGTGTCGGCAAAAATATAATAATATAAATATAGAGATATTTTTAAAGAATTCGAACAATATATTTATAAAAAAAAAACATTACTGAGGAACAAATGATACTATATATAAATAATTAAATATCATTGCACCTAAATGTGACACTTTCCATGTCTATGTAACAAAAAATTAACATTATTAGATACTGCCATCCCACTGCACATCATGTCAAGGTCCCATAGCCAATACTTATTCATTACTACTACTGCTACACAATATTAGCTGGAGGACCAAAGTCACATATAGGTGCAATGTTGAGTGTAATTTGTGGTTTTCTTTTTTTAGGTTGATGTCAGATATTCGCATTGAGTTTGATTAGTTTGAATTCGTACCGAGTAGAGCTTATTTCAGGAAAGCGCTTCTTATCAATGATTTTTTTAATATCCAGAACTCAAAATCGAATCGTCTGATTAAGAAAAAAACAATCATATCTGCACCACATCATTTGGTGGTAGGTTTTATATCTTATTGTTTAATTTAATTTCTTCATCTTTCTGCCTACCAATATATATTGAAAATGTGAAGGTAGCTGTGGAGGACACTGAAACTTTGCATTATTGTAAGATATATATAAGCATTTAAAACAAAGACAAGTTCATTTGCTGTCTATGATAATTAATTATTACACTAATTAATTAGGTACACGTTCTTTTCAAATTATTATAAGGCTCTTCTTGCTTTCATTATTCCCTACCTTATACTCTAACAGCAGGGTTCAGACATCATGTGAACCAAACATGTAATCAGAGGCAATTAATAACAACAATAACTTTATTGCCCCTAAATATAATTTTTTAGACGCAATTACTAGTGAAAAACACTCTTTGTAAATTTCGCTTAAGCATATAACGACATTGGATCTAAGGGCTATCAACTAATACCGATAGAAATTTTAATACTCTTTATTAATGTGCATAAATATTGCCACTAAAAATTATGTTTGATGCAATGAAATCATCAATTAATTATTAGTACATTTTATGTCTATTCTCAATCTAGAGAGATAAGAAGATTGAGAATAACTCAAATAACAAGTTGTAGTATCACATCTTTACTATTTGGTAACACTATGAAGGTGATTATATATTACGTAACATTTCTTTTAAAAATACGTAGCAAAATTTTACTTTTTCACTTATCATTGGTCTTTATGATTTTGTCATATGTCTCCAAATTATTATATTTTATTTAGCTATTTGAAAGTAATTTTATTTTATTCATGATGGAGTGATATTTTTACCATAATACTAAATTTTATTGATTATTTTCTTTTAGGGGGATAAATTGTATAGTATGATAAAAAATACTTTGAGAAATAATGATTCTTTTATTTTTAGAAAGTTAAGATATTAGATTATTTATACTTGTATAGTCATGTTATAAGTTTCCTTGATCATATTTGTTATTATTTCAAACTATTGATGTATTTTTATGATTTTGTGTTATTATATTATTATACCATAGTGTAAATTAAAAATTTAAAAATCCGTAAGACTTATGCCTCGCCATATACTAAGTAAAACGTCCCGCCTCATGCCCCCGCCTTTTAAAACATTAATTTTAATTACAAGTATTGAAAAGTGGCTATTTGTGAATCTTATTCAATTTTCTTTGCGTGAGAGGCCTCAGTTTGGACCAAGAAATGTTGGATTCATGAAATTATGGCAGAACAAGAAATTATATCTTTTTTTTGTTTGGTTTCCCAAAAATCTCTAAAATCATCAAGATTTGTTTGGTTGGCCAATTATATAATTATATCTTTGTGTTCTAACTCTTCTTCAAGACTCAACGCATAATGAAAATTTAGCGTAGTGTATCGGGCTGGCCTGAGTGATGGAACCTTGTTATTTTTTTACAAATAATAAATGATGTGTTTATTTTTAGTTTCTATTTTGCTTTATTCTTGGCGTAGTGTGCCTCATATTTAATTAAGCACCACTTTTGTTGGTGGAGGTCCATTTTTCTATGCCCATTTTTCATGTCAAATTCTTTCAATTTCAATGGCGCCCTCTATACATGCACTTCTCAAAGTCACCTTTATCAATCGGTGTTTGAAGCCTTTATTAGAGCTTTGGTTAAATTCAAATCGCGCATTACATAGTTTATTTGGAAATGACGCTTCCGACGTGATTTTCTTCATATCTAGGGCTCAAATTTGAGATATCTAATTAAGGGTGAAACAGTCTTATCATTAAATCACAATTCATGTTGGTGATTAGATCAATTATTATTTATTCTCTTTTTCAATCTGTCACCATCTACTTTACTAGGTGTAGTGTGAAACCTAGCGAAAAAGTGATAATACAGATGTGATTTTGATCATACCTCCCTATTTAATGATAATAAAGAAAATAATTATATTGCAAGTTTAATGTTGTTATTGACGATAACATAGAGCTATAAAAAAGAAATGATGTGATAAAGAATTTAATACTATAACGTGTAGAATTGGGGAAGGAAGCTTCAAAGTTATAGATATTATATTTTATGGTTGATTATAATTATTCTTCCCTTTTAGAAAAGTTTGGGCATGTGAAGAATCATGTCTACATATATAATTATGGAGTTTGCACTATTTTAGATGAGTGAATTTATACATCTTCAAAAAAGCTAATGCTTTATGGTTTGCACTTATGTGTGTTATATAAACTATAGTCCATATATACTTCTCATGTTCATTTTTATTTATCCAGTATATTAAAAATATATATTTATTTTTGTTGGTTCTAAAAAATCAAATGACAATTTATCATTTTATATCAGTTTTATCTTTATTATTAAATACTGTGATAAAATTATTATTTTATTTATTGTTTGTTAAGAAGTGTGCCAAGTTAAACATAAATAAGTAAAAAATTAGATTGAGGGAGTATAATTTTTCATTACCCTTGAAATTGTAATGAAATGAATTAGTTTCTTTAATTATATTCAAAGATCTTGAAAATTTATTTGTCAAATCAAAGAAAAAATTACCTAAATACACATCTTATTTTATCATAATCTCTAAATTTTTCTACCATTTTTAAAAAATAATTCTAAAATCCCCTCTCGGATACGTCACTCCACTCTCGCTGATACATTTCTATCCCCTTCTCAGATACATTCCTTCACTGTGTATCCAAATATCATATCCCCTCTCTGATACATTTTTCCACTCTCGGATACATCTCTCTCCTATGCATCCAGATATCTCTTGATGTATCCGAAAGTCCAGTGATGTATCCAAAATTCATAATTTTAAGAATTTTTTATAATTTGGAAAAGAGTAGGAAAATAATGTAAATAACTATTAACACCATGATATTTATGTAAACTACACATAATTAAAATGAGTCTTTACCCAAATACTCGACGATCGGATTTCCTTTTGTCACGACCCGAATTCAGATGTGATGGCACTCATCTCAACCCACCGAGATAAGTCAGCCTAAAACTCAACGGAAAGTAAATGCGGAAGTAATTGAGATAAAACAAGGTTTAACTTAGTCAAAAACAAATAAATAATCTCAAAATCCCCCACGACTGGTTGTCACGTGTACAAGCCACTAATACATTACCGAAGAACGAAAGAGAATACAGTCACAATGTCTTTGTCTCTAGAATAGGACAAAAACATAATAAAAGAGTAAGAGGTGTCCGCTGGATGGATGTAACAGCTACCTCAACACTCGAAATAATAGCCTCGGATGTAGTAGAAAATAGTAGGAGACCAAGCAGGTTCGGGCTCACAACCTACACAAGTGTGGAAGCAAGGGGTGAATACCAAACAACACGGTACTTAGCAAGTGGATAGCTAAAACTAAGCAAAGCTTAATAGATACAAGTACTCCTGTCCTCCCAACCGAACTTCCTTAACTACAACCTACATAAAATCAGCCCAACTCTACATTTGTACATTAACAACAGTAATACAGTCCACAAATACTCATCAATAGTCTCATCAATGAATCATACCAAATCAAGTTCAGCACACACAGAGCAATATAGGGGTAAAAACAAATTCATAAATATCAGAAAGGTGCAATGCAATGCAAGAAAATGATGCATGTCTGTCCTATCGGTACACATTCGCTAAATCACAGTCCGGAACCCATGGGGGACATTTCTGTCCATGTAACCTGCCACAGAACATATGGCCCGTCCTCTCAACATATATATCTTGCCACGGAGCGTGTGGCCTGACCTCTTTTATTTCATGATACTTGCCACAGAGCGTGTGGCCCGACCCCTTTTATTTCATATCATTTTCAGTCTCAACATAATATGTCAAAATCAATGCAATCAATTCATGTCCATATAATTCACGATAATAATATGACAACAACAATAATTTTTCCTATCTCACATCAACATAGTCATTTCACATGTCCAAAATAAATCCACAATCACAACATATCCATTCCATCAATACATGTCATTAGATCACCATATTACACCCCTCATCTCTATTTTTAAGGCTAATCATATAGTCAATAATCCAGTCTAATTCTCATTACTCTCTAGTACACATAACACGGAAATACAATCATCTACAAGCTTAAACTGAGGTTTAGAAATTCACTTGCCTTAATTAATCAAGCAATTACTTCGGTACTTGAGCCTTCCCTTTTCGTTGGGCCTCCAAATAAGTATAATCTAATCAAATAAATAATCACAATAAGATTTCAAAACTAACAACACCCATATTATTATATGCCTAGCCTAGACCCAAAACCTACCCAAATCTATAATCAAGTTCCTAATGTTGATGTCAAATAACATGTCAACTCTCATATTTCCAAATTTTTAAGCCTAGGGTTAGGTTCTAATTTCCCCAATATCATAAATTTAATGGATTTCATAAAATATAATATACATAATATTTAATTATCTATCTCAATATATCAAAATTCGGGAACTAACTCATTCTATGTCATTGAAGTCAAATCTAATTTTTTTTTCCGATTATGTTTACTCGTGATAAAATAAACTCACATATCAAATTTCAGCTAAAACGGATCGTCATTCGACCCCCAAATCAAGATTTTATATGAAAAACCCTAGGGTCATATTTTCTTATTTCAACATTGTTTCTCCACCAATATACCCTAAAAATATGTTCATAATCCCATAAAAATTTAATGGAAAGGATGAGAATAATTATCTTGACGCTTTGGATTGAAAATCCCTATTTTTCTCTTCTCCTTTATTTTTCTTTTCCCTTTTCTTTTTTTTCTTCCTCCGTATTTTTTTTCTTCCCGTTTCTATTTCTCGTTTTCTCGTCACATTACATCTGATGGCATTAAGCCATCAGATTATGTATCTATATATAATTATTTTTGTTCTTTTCTTTTATTATTTTTTTTTTCTTTTTGAAACTGATTATGTATTAAAATTTACAAATTCTACTAACCTATTTTATTAAATATAAGAAAAGTGGTATAAGTATTAAATAAATTAACACTTTAACCCATCAATTAAATTAATTCTCTAAAATTATCCCTTAACTAATTAACCAAAGTTACCGAAAGGTCCAAAATTTTCAACTTAAATTTACGAAAAGGGTCTTTTATGAAAGGAGGAAAACTCATTCTCAAAATGACCTAATGGGTCATTACACCTTTTTACTTTTTAGTTATATATATATATATAAGTAATTTAGTGGACGATTGTTTAGGCTAATTTTTTAATTAAAACTCCAAAACAAGGACAAATAGATTTAATCTTTTATTATGTGTTTCTTTAGTTAGAAATGAAGCACTAGCTTTTTGGTAGAGTTGGCTTAGGCAAAACCATCCAATATTCCAATCTAAATCATAGACTTCTCTTGGTCTATTAATGTTACCATTAAAAGTTGAAACATTTGTCATTTGTTTGGAGTACAATTATTCTTATCACTTAATTATTAAGCTAACAAATTAATGTCTAGGCGACTCCTAATAACTTAAATAAAAAGTAAGTTGACGACTTTTGAAAATTTTCTTTGTGGAAGTTAGCGCTAGCATATGAAGTAGCGCATAGCGTGTTTGGTCATACTTTTTGAAATATTTAAAGTGTTTATTTTTAAAAGTAAAGTACTTGACTAAATGTTTATCAAAAAATAAATACATCTAGAAAGTATTCCCTCCATGTCATATTAATTAAATTTCTAAGGTAATGTACACATATTAAGAAAAATATTTAAGGATAAAATTTGAATCATATTTTTCTCTATTACTCTTTTGTTTAATCAGCTTCATAAAGATAATTAAATGTGAAATCATAAATACAAATAGTCCCTTATTCAAGTAGTGTAGTTTAAGAAAATTACAAAACCTCATTAATGGAAAGGGTAAACATTGAAAAAGATTCAAACATTACTCTTGAACTTTGAACAATTCAATTATTTTGAACAATGAAAAAAGTTTTAGAAATTCAGTTAATATAGAATAGAGGGAGTAGCATTTTTCAGAAGCAAAAAAAAAATAATTTTCCCTTAAATTCACTTTTTTGAAAAATACTTTTGAGAAAAATATATTTGGGGACACTTTTTAAAAGTTGTCCAAACACTAATAATTGCTCAAAAATATATTTTAAATTAATTGATCAAATACAAACTGTTTCTTACCAAAAATATTTTTATAGAAAAATATTTTCCAAAAATAAGATAATTTTAAAAATCAGGCCAAACAGGCTATTAAAAAACCTTCCACGTGTAAATTTTTTTAAAAAAATTATATGGCTAACCACAACTTCTCATCAGCTTTTATTATTATTATTATTATTATTTTTACATTAAAACACTTTTAACAAATAAAATAATTTTAGAAGGTTGACCAAAGAGAACAAAATAAATTCCAAATCTTAAAGTTCCATCATTTTAGGTATATGAAAATGGCCATTATAGAGAAAAGAAAAGAGGAACACATTGCAAGGGGTTAGTTAATTAGGCCAACCCTCTTTTAATGATGGAGATGGATATAATAACATTAAAAATCAAACACAAAGGCATTCTATAAAAGATTAATTAAAAATCAATTAAATGGTCCCTACTGTTTATTAATTTAGGATATGTACGTTCTTGAACATAAAGCTAATTACGTAATTACCAAAAACAATGGCACTTGATTAACACGTTGTTCTAATCAATTTGTTTGATTAGGCTAAGTAAAAAAGCTGTTACGTAGTTATCCATAACGTGTTCAAGGTCAGTGGCGGATCCAGAATTTTAAATAAGGGGTTTCAAAATTTAAATAACTAAACACACGAATTAGTCGAATGAGATTCGACGTCTACTTTATATACATAAAAAATTATTTTAACCATATATAAATAGTATAATTTTCCACCGAAGGGGGTTCGGATGAACCCCTCGGCATAAGGTGGGTCCGCCCATGTTCAAGGCGAATTCAGGATTTAATTAAACTTTATATATTTTTTTAGCGTTAAATTTATTATATTCCTAAAGTTATAGATTCATAATTTATATCTACTACTCTCTTTATTTCATATTATGTGAATTTATGAGACAGTGCACACCTATTAAGATGAAATGTTTAGGACATAAATTGAACATTATTTTCCAATTTTACCCTTTTAATTATTGTCAAACTATTATTGAAAATGAAAATAATTCAAAGTAAAATCATAAATATGAGCAATTAACTTTCTTGAACTTATCACCAAGAAAATATAAATGAAGGCAAAAATGAAAAAAAGTTCAAACATTTATTTTGAACTTTGAACAATTCACTTATTTTGAACTATGAAAAAACTCAAAAATTTAGTTAATATGGAGTAGAGGAAATAGTTGTTGCAATATTATCATAGAAATATATTTTTGTTATGAAAGAAAAGTAGTGGACGTTCCACTTTCTTTAAGGGACCACTAATGGCAAATTGCAATGGCTATCTCCCTTATCTTTATAATTTTCCAGGCTATAAAGAGTCTTACGCAAATTGTAATACATACACTGATTTGGAGAATTGCCATTATTGATATTCTCTCAACTCTTTTTTTTATTAATTTGCTAAGTTAGTTTATTTTATAACACGTTGTTAGCACGAACCTCCATCACTTTGAGCTATTTTAAAAAGATAACAAAAGGGTAAGAATTTTATTTTTTTAAAATGTCGAATATCAGTAAACTTGAATTTATTGCTCTTGATATATCTGAAAAATGCTACTCATCATGAGCACTAGATGCCGAAATATACATAGAATCGATAGGCCTGGCAGACACCATCAAATATGACAATATGACATCTAGTCAAGACCGTGCCAAAGTCATGATATTTCTCCGCCACCATCTTGACGATGGTTAAAATTACAGTACCTCACATTAAAAGACCCCTTAAACTGTAGAAGAATCTAAAAGAAAGATATGACCACTTGAAGTTGGTCATCCTTCCACAGACGCGTTATGATTGGCTCAATTTGAGATTAATGAATTTTAAAAATATAACTGAATATAATTCTGCCTTTTATAACACAATTAAATTTATGCGGAGAAGAAAATCACTGAGCAAGACAAACTTGAAAAAATATACTCTACATTTCCACCCGCGAATATGCTCCTACAACAGCAATATCACGAAAATGGTTTTAAAAAATGTTCTGAATTACTTTCTCACCTTCTTATTGCTGAATGATATAACTAACTGTTAATGAAAAATCATGATAGTCGGTCTGTTGGTTCTTTGCCACTCCCTGAAGTGAATTAGACAAACTATAATCAGCGAGAAAGAGTTCATGACCCCAATCGTGATAATAGTCGTGGTCAAAGAAGAAATTATAATAATAATACTCGTCTGGCATCAAGAAATGATCAACAATATAAAAAGAAGAGTGAAAAGCAAGAAGCTATACCAAAGAAAATTCAGAAAGTATATATGTCATAGATGTGGAGGTGTGGGGCACTGGTCACGGACCTGCCGATCATCAAAACGTCTCGTTCAGCTATTCAGACATCCTTGAAGAGAGCAGAAAATAAATTAGAGACAAACTTTATCTCTAAAGATAATATTGAGTCTATGCATCTAGATGTAGCTGATTTCTTCAATTTCTCAGTAGAAAATATGAATATTGATAAGCCTGATAATATTTAAATAATTTTTTTTATTTGACTGTACTAAATAATATGTTTATATTTTTCTAATCCATGTAAATAAATAAAATTTGTATAATGAGCCATGTTTTAATTATAATATTTACTTTATTTCTTTTTGAAAAAAATGGATATGCCTCAAATTTTATTTGGATCAATAATCAATCACGAGAATATTTGTATAATTGATAGTGAAACGACTCATGCCATTTTTAAAGACGAGAAATATTATTTCTACTTGCTTAAAAGAAAAGCAAATGTTACTACAATTTCTGGTAATTCAAAAATAATTGAAGGCTCCGGAAGAGCTGCTATATTTTTTCCTAATGGGATAAAGATTATTATAGAAGATGCACTGTTCTATTCTAAATCTCTAAGTAACTTGTTAAGTTTTAAAAATATCTGCAGAAATGGATATCATGTTGAGACACTAAATGAAATAAATATTGAATACCTTGGTATAACCAAGAGTGTCTCAGGCCAGAAATATATTTTGAAAAAATTACCAACTTTGTCGTCTAGCCTATATGATGCAGAAATTTGCAATTAAAGCACATTTGATCGTAAATCAGAAGTATACTGATCTAAATACATTTGTGCTATGACATGATCGAATGGGTCATCCTGGATCAATAATGATAAGACGAATTCTTAAAAATTCAACTGGACACCCATTAAAGAACCTGAAGATTCTTACGAATGATGAATTTTAATGTGCTACTTGTTATCAAGGAAAATTAATTGCCAGACCATCAACCTTAAAGGTTGGCATCGAATCTCCTGCTTTTTAGAGTGTATACATGGGGATATATGTGGATCTATTCATCCACCTAATGGATTGTTTAGATATTTTATGATCCTAATAGATCTATCATCAAGATGGTCTCATGAGATTAATGACGCAATTTCTAGATTATCCAATTAAAGCTATTCTCCTTGATGATGTTGGAGAATTTACATCCCAAACTTTTGATGATTATTGCTTATCAATTGGGATAAAAATTGAACATCATGTTGCTTATGTTCATACTCAAAATGGCCTTGCAGAGTTATTTATTAAGCTCCTATAATTGATAGAAAGACCTCTACTTATGAAAATAAAATTACTGATTACTGTTTGGGGTCATGCTATCTTACATGGAGCAGCATTTGTACGTTTCAGACCGATAAATTACAATAAATACTCTCCATCACAATTAGTATTTGGTTATGAGCCAAATATAGCCCATCTATAAATTTTTAATTGTGCGGTATACGTGTCTGTAGCACTACCACAATGTACAAAGATAGGCCCTCAATGAAGGTTGGTCATATATGTTGGGTTTGACTCACTCTCCATAATTCGCTACTTTAAACCATTGACACGAGACTTATTTATTGCTCGATTTGTAGATTGTCGGTTTGATGAAACAACTTTATCGTAATTAGGGGGAGAGAAAAAGAAACCCAAAAGAAAAATTGTGTAGAATTTTTTTTAACACTATCTCATTTGATCCACGTACCTGCACATCTGAGCAGGAGGTCCAGAAGATCATCCACTTATAGAAAATAACAAATCAAATGTTAGATGCATTTACTGATTTGAAACGGATAACTAAGTCACATATCCCTACAGTGAATGTGCTTATCCGGATTGATGTCCCAAAAGAACCATCTACTAGTATCATAACTTCTGAATCCTAAACACGCCTGAAGCGTGGTAGACCATTGAGTTCAAAGGATAAAAATCCTAAAAAAAGAAGCGTGAGAAATAATAAAGATGATACTACAAAAGAACCTTCTAAAGAAGGTCAAGATTTGAGTAATTCTGATATTCCTGAAGAAATTAGTGAATCCGAGACTTAAGTGAATGAAGAACTTTCAACAAGTGAATGAAGAACTTTCAATAAGTTCTACCGGTGATGAGATAAATTTAGATCGATAAAAAATTACGATGGATAATATTTTTGCATATAAGGTTGCATTTAACCTCATGCGAGATAGTGAAAATCTTGAGCCTAAATTTATCGAAGAATGTCGACGTAGATGTGATTGGCCAGAATGATAAAAAGCAATTCAATCAGAATTAGAATCACTTGCTAAACGTGAGGTTTTTGGACCTGTAGTCCAAACCCCTGAAGGTGTAAAACCAGTTGACTATAAATGAATTTTTGTGCAAAAACAAAATGAGAGAAATGAAATTGTAAGATACAAGGCACGCCTTGTTACATAAAGATTCTCTTAATTACCCGAGGTCAATTATGAAGAAACATATTCACCTGTTATAGATGGAATAACTTTTCGATATCTTATTAGTTTAGCTGTACAGAAATTTTTTGAAATACATCTAATGGATGTAGTTACAACTTACCTTTATGGTTCACTTGATAATGAAATTTATATGAAAATACTAGAAAGATTAAAATTGCCTGAAATATATACTAAGTCTCGAGAGATGTACTCAATTAAATTGCAAATATCATTATATGGTCTGAAACAATTAGGGCGTATATGGTATAATCACCTTAGTGAGTACTTGATAAATGAAGGTTATATAAATGATGTCATTTATCCATGTATTTTTATTAAGAAAATGGAATCAAAATTTGTTATACTCGCTATTTATGTTGATGACATAAATCTAATTGGAACCCCTAAAGAGATCCAAAAGACGATTGAATATCTAAAAAAAGAATTTGAGATGAAAGACCTTGGATAGACAAAAACTTTTTCTGGGTCTGCAAATTAAACATTTAGCAGACAGAATCTTTGTCCACCAATCCGCCCACACTGAGAAAATCTTAAAACGATTTTATATGGACAAAGCACATCCATTAAGTACTCAAATGATTGTTCGATCACTTGAAGTGGATAAAGATCTATTTCGACCTCCAGAAGAGAATGAAGAACTTCTTGGTCCTGAAGTACCATATCTCAGTTCTATTAGTGCACTCATGTATCTTGCTAACGCAATCAGGCCTGATATAACATTTTCTGTTAATTTGTTGGCAAGGTATAGTTCATCTCTAACGCGAAGACATTGAAACGGTATCAAACATATTATGCGATACCTAAAAGGTACCATTGATATAAGTTTATTTTATACTAATAAAGATTGTGCAAACCTTATTGGTTATGCAGATGCAAGTTATTTATCAGACTCACGTAAGACTTGATCTCAAACAAACTATCTATTTACATACGGAGGAACTGCTATATCATGGCGATCTACAAAGCAGTCTATTATTGCTACTTCTTCAAATCATGCTGAAATAATAACAAATCATGAAGCAAGTAGAAAATATGTTTGGTTGAGATCAATGATACAGTTCATCAAATAAAGATGCGGGCTGGAAAATGATGTCAAAGTACCCACAGTTATATTCGAAAACAATGCCGCGTGCATAGTTCAATTGAAAGATGGCTTCATAAAAGGAGACAGAACGAAACATATTTCACCAAAATTATTTTTCACACATGATCTCCAGAAGAATGGTGATATTGATGTACAACAAGTTCGTTCGAGTGATAATCTTGCAGATTTATTCATAAAGGCATTACCAATATTAATTTTTGAGAAGCTAAGGTATAAGATTGGAATGCGTCATCTTCAAAATATCAAATGAAGTTTTCATCAGGGGAGTAAAATACGCGATGTACTCTTTTTCCCTTAACCAAGATTTTGTCCCATTAGATTTTTCTGATAAGGTTTTTAATGAGGCAGCACTCAAGGCGTATTACCAGATGTGTGTATTCTTTTTCCTTAACTAGGCTTTTTTCCATTATTTTTTTTTCTAGTAAGGTTTTAACGAGGCACAATATGTATGGGTGTTCAGGATAACTATGTATATTGTCTCTTGTAAAGTTTTTAATGAGGCACATTACATGTGGACATCCAAGAAGGAGTGTTATGAAAGAAAAATAGTGGACGTTCCACTTTCTTTAAGGGACCCACCAATGGCAAATTGCCATGGCTATCTCCCTTATCTTCATAATTTTTCAAGCTATTAATAGTCTTACGCAGATTGTAATACATACATTGATTTGGAGAATTGCCATTATTGATATTCTCTTAACTCTCTCTTTCTTTTACCGCCTCTCTTTCTTATTATTTTGCTAAGTTAGTTTATTTTATAACAATTTTATAATTATCTTATAAATTATTTGATCGTATAAATATTCTAACATCACGAGAGTATAAAATTTAAAATCTTTTAGAGGGTGGCGTAGTGGGTAGAATACTAAGGGATCGTTTGGTATGCTGTCCAATTATAAATAGTTTTGGCTGATAAAATTTTGTACTGTCTTATTCCTTGTTTGATAATTAATCCTAATATAACTAAAATACAAAGTCAGGACTAATTATTTCTGTCAGATTGTGAAAATACCAGTATCTGAATTAATTATTGTCGATAAAATAATAAAAATGACAAAAATATTCCTAAGATATTTCAAACCCTTTTATCTATTGAATAAAGTGAACGGTATTTTATAAACAAACGACTTCATTTTAAAAAATCATACAATTCGTATTGTTTTGAATATAACAATCAGATAATTAATAAAAAATAATACCAAAATAACTAATATTAACATAATTTCAATGTAACTTAATCTTTGAATCAAACGACCTCAAGTATATGACTTTGCTAGACCATTCTTAATCATGTTAGTTGAGGTGCAAGGTATATGTGTTGGTATAATTTGTTTATTTGATCAATGGACCCAACTTTACCCATATCTTTCTCATTTCATGTCTTAGATTTGTTGTCTTCATTCCTAGCAGCCCCCCCCCCCTCCCATAATTCATTGGCAAATAAAAAATTTATTGTTTTAACACTAAAAAAAAAAACCTAGAAAAGAGGAAGAGTCCTCGCACTGTACCCAACTGGAGAATCTCCTTCAGATGTGAACCGTAAGTCTTTGCGATGTCAACAACATGTCGTAGAAGGAGATAACAGGTGGAGCCAATGACCCACTAAGGCTAACCTATCTACAATTACATCTCCGAGCGGCAGTCAAACGGGAGCGTGAATGCGAGATGCCAGCGGAATAATCGATCGGACAGAGACTAGGGCTGCTTCCTTCCCACCGCGTCATAGTGGTCAGGTGGACCGTTCTGAAGACGGAGGGCCCTAAGAAACCCAAAAAAAATAATGCATAAAATGAAAAATGAAAATAGATATTATAGTATATATCATATTATTACTATTATACATTCCCTTCTCGTGCCGGTAATCATAATAACACAAAATAAATAAATAGCAATACTATACTAATATCTTTTATCATGCCTATAGAAAGTGATATTCACACTTTGGCTTTATATATATATCAAGAATGAATCTGTACTTTTCACTTGAAGTTTCCTCACTTTAATTTATAGGGTGAAGAAAGTTGAATTCATGATGAGTGTCTATACTTTTTCCACCTTTGTAAAGTGTGCTTAATTTGAAATTTCCCTTTACTTAATTCATTTTGATGATATTATTGTATGATCAATTAAAGATACGTAAAATCTATATTAATTTTTTTTTTTAAAATGCGATGTATGAGATAATTAAACAAGAAGAATTTTCGTTGATATTATCTCATCACCCCAAGGTCCAAACCTTTCATTTTTATATAGAATTTTGAATTCGAATCTTGAAAATAAAGTCATTTTTTATAGATACCGATAGAATGAAAATTAGTAGTGTGATATGACCTACTTGATAATGACAAGATGCATAGTGATAAAGGTTTTCAGTACACAGCACCATTAAAAGAGCAGCTCATTAATAGCAAAAGAATACAAAAAAGTGAAGGAAAAAAATGAAACTCATTGAAGGAAGATCATATCAATGTGCTCTTCATTTTTACACTAAAACACAACACCTGTTCTCTAGAAAAAAATAAATTGTACACAAACAGTATAGATAGAAATATTTTCTATAGATCTTCGATTCTAAAAAAATAATAGAGAATAATGTTCTTATTCAACAAATGATGGAAGTTTTTCGATACGTGATCATCTTTAATTTTATAAAGGAAAAAAAATATCAAATTTAGATTATTTTCCATAGGTCAAGACAAATTTAAACCTTTTCCCTTGTAGATAAAGAATAATTAAATACTTCTCGTTTTCCCATAAGACAAAATTAAAGAATAGAATAAATATGAGTAAAATACTCTCTCTTTTCATATTAGTTACGTACTCCCTCTGTTTCCTTTTATTTGTCAAAAAAATTTTAATTTGATTTTTTTTACTTGTCAAATTTAACAAATTAAGAAAGTGCATTTTTTTTTACCTATTATACCCTCAATTTATTGAGAGAGTTAATATCTTTGATATTAAAATGTTTGGAAATTTGGATTATGGCTTTAGTGATTAATAAGGATAAAATGATAAACTCACCATATTAATAATTGATTTCTCAAGTCAAAAATTGATAAATAAAAGGGAACGAAGAGAGTATTAATATTTTTCTTTACATTTGCCGTAAAAAATCAAGATTTTTTTTTAAACTTTACAAATTTGTTTACAGAAACCCAGATATGATCTCTCCTAATTCCAAAGAGGAAATAACAAAAAAAGAGCAATATTTCTTGCAAGGAAAAAAAAATTAGGAAAATATTCAGTCCTTCCATGAAGCTAATAGTATATCCACTCTGGGAAAGTTGCCACTTTTTATAGAGTAGTTTTCTCTTGTAGTAATAGCACTAAATATATCCTACCTTATCTTTGAGTATCATTTTATTCGTTTCATGTCCATTGAGGTGAAAGGCGACAATAACATACCTAATATAATTGTAACGACTCATTAGATCGTTTTGAGAATTAGAGTTCTTATTTCATAAGAGACTTATTTCATAAATTTTTAATGGATATTTTAGACTAATCGATAATTACGGTTATTTAGTTGAGGGGTAACTTTAGATAATTAATTTAGATAGTGAGCAAAATTGATAATTTATTTTAAACCCTATACCATTTATCTCATATTTATTAAAATAAAGCAGAATAGGGTTTAATATTTTAATTGTCCACTACTATACAAAACTGAAACGAGAAAACAGAGAAGACGGAAACTTACCTGCGGCATCACCCGATTGCGACTGCTATATGTAAGCAAATTGGCAACTGAAATTTATTAATTTTGTATGCAAAAGGATGGTGGCAGGTTATAGTAGTACTAAGTGAATGCAGAATATGGTGATAGTTGTATATTTTAATACGTGTTTCTTTGTTTCATTAGTGTCGCCACTGGTTTGGTAACCAGTTGGCTTCGTTTTTTTTAAATATAAGTTTGTTTAATTATTACATATTAAGTTAAGTTTTGATATATTGAGATAAGTAATTAATTATTAGATGCATGGTATTATATGAATATCATTAAATTTATGATATTGAAGGAATTGAGACTTAATCCTTACTTAAGATTTAGGAATATGAGACTTGAGATATTAGTTGGTATAAAAATTTAGGAATTTGAATGAGTTATTGAGTCTACGCTAGATATATAGTAATATAGATGTTTACAGACTCATGTACTTATGAATATTATACATTTGATAGAGTGGAAACGTTCTGAGGCATCGAAGAAAGGAAAGATATTGGTGGATTAGCTTGCTTGACTACGGTTCTTCGGTTGAGGTAGGTTATGATTTTATTCTATATCATAGATAGATTCTTAATAGTGATTGATAATCATTGAATAATGTGTGAAGTTCACTATACATTTACTTGTTGTGGTTTAGATGATTGATATGTTGTTGTGATTGGTCTGAAATTCCGAGATCGTGAAATTCATAATCTTGAACTTGCCCTATCAAAAAATGGTGCCTTGAATAAAGAAGGTTTGATGAAATATTGTTAATGAATTGGAATGTAATAATAAAGAATAATAAATTAATTATATTTGGATCGAGTGTCACATTTCGGCACGGTATATTTGGATCGGGTGTCACGTTCTAGCACGATATATTTGGATCGGGTGTCACGATTCGACACGATAATATTTAAGGAAAACGAATTAAAATGACTTAATGTTACCCAATCTCCAATAACTCATTTTCCAAAAGAGTGTGATGTGGAGGCCTGAGTCCTCATCTGTGATCTTGATATTGTTGACTGATCATGTAATTATTCATTGGTTGCCATGCATATTGATTTCTATTTTGAGTCGGCCGATGATACCTACTCAGTACATGTTGTCCTGTACTGACCCCTACTTGTATTTTTTTCTTCTTTATTTTATTTTTTGGAGTGCAATGAGTGTTCCATCGACTTCGACTCGACCTCAGCTCTAGTCAGTCTCCAGTTCATCAGATTGCAGGGTGAGCTACCCTTCTAGCTCGTGATGGATTCTCTCGGTCATGGCATGGTGTCCTTAGTTTTTGGACACATTATGTTATTTATTTATTTTGGTGTTTGACATTTCCAGACTTAGTTTTAAAATTTAGATGTCATTTATGTGATGACTTTCAAATTTTGAGAAAGGTTACGTAATAGATTTTAGTGGCTTTTGTTATTTCTCACTTTAATAAGGTTGAGCTTTCGCATTATTATCGTGGTTTATAAGTTGAATCGTTAACGTAAGTTGGGGTTTGTATCGTTGGTTCTCCCACCTAGAAAGTTAAGTATGGATGTCACTCATGACCCATTTTAGATCGTGACAATAATTTGATATGATTGAATCTGAAAAAAATATACGGAGACTTTATTCTTATTTATCAATCATTATCCTTTTTTCTTGTAATGCAGTCAGTGCGTATTGCTATATATTTTAGATCTTAGACAATTTTTAGTGACCCTATAACAATTATATGCACTATCCTAATTGACAATTATATTCATACATACTTTATTGTGTATACTTTATTTTTTCTTCGGACTCCATTTTATGAAACTACTTTGGATATATATCATATCTCAGAGATAACATGGTTGTTTTCAATAGAGTAAAGAAAAAAAATCAAAATTATTAATACTCATTCCGTTCCATTTTAGTTTTCATATTTTTTTTTTAAGAATTAAATTATATGAACTTCGACTAATATTTTAAGATATATTTTTTTATCATATTAATATGAAAAACATTGTAACTTATAGTACTTTTCGTATAGTTTTTGAATATCTAATTTTTTACTTTATAATATTGAGTTAAAGTAATATAATTTAACTTTAAAAATTAGTCAAATTGACTTTCAAAAAACGCAACATAACAACTAAAATGGGACGGAGGGAGTAAGTTAGAATATTATAAATGTTTATAAAATGTTCTGAAAACTATATACTAAAGATAATTTTAGAGAAAATGAAAATTTAAATTTGAAGAATTATATGCATATTAAATAGTTGAAGGGGAGCCTTGGAGTAACTGGTAAAGTTGCTGCCACGTGACCAGGAGGTCACGGGTTCAAGCCTTGGAAACAGCCTCTGGCAGAAATGCAAGGTAAGGCTGCGTATAACAGACCCTTGTGGTCGGCCCCTTCCCCGGATCCTGCGCATAGCGGGAGCTTAAGTCCACCGGGCTGCCCTTTTTATATGCATATTAAATAGTAATCCAATAAAGTTAAAATCTATTAAAAAAGGAAGAAGATAAATAAAAGAAAAGAAAAACACAAACGTCACTTTTTAGATTCCCCCAAACCACTTCCCGCAATCCCTAACCCCTTCATCAGTGATCCCGTTTCTCTACTGTCGCCGCGATTCATATTTTCCGGCCAGCGAACTTCACATTCTTCTTCCTCGGCCGTCGTCTCCATTGGTATGTATACTTTTCTGGAACTATTTCGTATATTGATTGGAAAATTGATCGGGAAATTGAGGGTTTTAAATATACGGTTTTTGTTTAATTTATTGCATAATTCAATTTGGCGTCAACCTGTTAGGGTTAGAGCACTGAATTCTCCTAAATTGTTACTCAAGTAATTGGATAATCAAACTTCAGCTACAGCAATGCAAAAATCCAATTTCTATTTACTTTTATGATTTGATATTTGAGGATTTAAAAAGTAGCATAAGCTTCTATTCCAATAAATTTCAAATTTGTAGTTCATTTTGTGAACAGCCATTTAGCATATGAAGTTAAGAAACATAGGAGTTATATGTTGTAAAAAGTTTAATACTATTTATTACTATAACTTCTTGAGTTAAAGGTGACTATTGTTTTTGAAATCTATGTTGCCCGGACTCTCCAAAAATGTTGCTGCATCCCTGTCTGATTTTTCAAAAATGTACTACTTTTGAAGAGTACCACATGCACCCCTTGATATTAGAGTACAAGCAACATAGCTTGAAATTGAATCATGACTTGCTGTTTTGGAGTTGCTGAAAATCAAATGTTTGAACTAGATAAATAGGGGCACAATGACATTATTTTTCTTATTACTTGAATTTGTTTGTTTTTTCCCCTTAAAACCCAATGATTGTTAGATGTAACTTATCAAAGAAGAAAAATGCTGATAAAAGTGATCATAGAAGTAGTGAAGGCAAGAAATTTCAAGGAAAATGTGTTTCTTTTGCATCGTTTACCAATAGAAACGTATGTGGTAGAGGTACAAATGCAGTTGGAACTTTCAAGTTTTGAATATAATTGTAATAACGGCCTTCTGATTTAGAATTTTGAATCCATCTATTACAGACCCCGGATTTTGAAGCATAAGAAAAGAAGTGTCAAGGATTGACCATTCCAACGAATTGTCCACGTAGCCTATCTGGGTTGCGAACTATAATTGAGGCATAGGAAGCGTCTGTGCTAGGCAGACACTATATGGGGATAATCTGTTACTTGTAAAGTCCAAGAATGAATGCTTATTAAGGACTCAGTTAGCTGATCTGCCATTATAGGGTTCCACTCTCTGGTTGTTATTGGCTTGGGAAAGGACAAAGTCGCTTCACTTCAAAGTAGGCGTGCAATGGAATTGAATGCTAACGAATCCACAGCAAGGAAAATAAACCCTAGGAAGGTGGATATCGGTGGTAAACCTTTCATACTCATCATTTGTGGCAGCCTCGTTTACTACCACTGTGCCTATCGGAATTCTAGTCTTGTCTCTCTCATCTCAGACGTCTTTATTGTACTCCTTTGTTCCCTTGCCATTCTCGGACTCCTCTTTCGCCAGATGAACATCTCGGTACCTGTGGATCCTCTTGAGTGGCAGATCTCTCAGGATTCTGCCAACGGGTTTTTTGCCTGCCTCGCCAATACTATCGGTGCTGCTGAGTCTGTTCTTCGGGTTGCTGCTACTGGCCATGATAAGCGCTTGTTCTTTAAGGTTGTAGCTGCTCTGTATGTGCTATCATCTCTGGGAAGGATAGCGTCGGGTGTTACCATTGCCTATGCTGGACTCTGCTTTCTTTGCATTTATATGCTTGCTGAGAACTTGCAACTGATTAGCTCGAGGCATCCAAGGAGAAGGGACTGCACGAACACAATTCAGGACGACTAAATTGATTTGATCTGTTTCAGAGGGGTCAAAGGAAGGAGTCGATGCATTATTTGCATTTCTTGCTTCCAGTTTTGCCAGGTTCATCACGTGTTTTTGTCATATTAATGTGAATTCTCTTTCTACTCATGTCTGCAGCCTTGTGATTTCCTTACATGTCCCTGTAATATATTCCCAGTTCCATGATGATTGTCTCCGCAGTTAACAAGGAGACATGATATAATTTGTAGAAAAAAGAAAAGAAAACACTTGTGATGTCAATTGAAAGCTAAGTATTTAAATTTTTTTTTTAAAGCAAGCACTTTATTATGATACCTACAAGATTGGGATTTACAGTCTTTGTGGACATTTTGGATTTCAATGGCCAAAACGGCAAACCACAAGTTGAAACTTAAGTATATAAGGATGACTTTGCATATTAGATGCTTTACAAAGAGGAAAGAGGAATCTTGATTTCCAATAACATTGGTCCATACTTTTGGGTTTGTAGGAGAATCCTAGCCAATTGTTCCAGGTGTCAAGTTTTGCTAGAACCATTATATTAGAATTGTTTATTTGAATGACATATTCTCATCATCAATGTCAATTTGATCAACTTGAAACAATCTTTTTGTTTAGAATCAAATATTTCCCAGTGAAAAGTACCAATCACTGATAAATTTCTCTATTTTTTTGTGTTCCTCACTCGCTTGTGGTATACACTGGGTATGTTGTATGCTCACCCATTTTACTTAGCCTCGAGTTCATGAGCTACTTTCTACTATGAAAAGGCAAGATACCATACATAGTTATTAGAGAATTTGAAGATTTTTACTTGTACGGTTGTACCAATGAACCATGTATGGTACCATTTAGACTAGAGAGTGTGCTCTCAAACTTCTAAATTGTGCCTAAATTATTAACCATTTAAACTATGTATGTGCCATGAAACAAATTCACGCCATTGGCACCTGAAACACTCCTCGATCCGAGCAAACCAACATAATCATGTTAATAATGAAAACTAAGCATTCACACAACCTTTAAATCAACACATTTCAATCTGCATAAAAGCATAAGGGAAGGGGGGCCCTAGTCCAAGTATAATAGCATTAGCATAGGGGTGCAAGGGTGAAGATACTAGAGTGGTTTGGCACTTTTGGCCAGCTTTCTTTTGTTCCGGCTTTAATTATAATCTTCATAAAGGTAACTATGAGATGAATCCCTACTCAACTCATTCCATGGAATCAACATTTAAACCTTTAAATCAACGCATTTCATTTGAAATGAATCCTCACTCAATGCATTACATTCATGCATGTCATATGTTTAACAGCCACGGTTTAGATCGTGCCCACGGTTGGGGGCCATGGTTGCACCAATTGTCCCAACTTCATACTTAGCCCTTTCAAGTATCTTGGGTCAATAATATAAGAAAATGAGGAGATTGATAATGATGTTACACATCGTATTGGAGGAGGGTGGCCGAGATGGTCGCATATGATGTCTCGCATAATAAGAATGTGATACCAAGACTTAAAAGTAAGTTTTATAAAGTGATTGTTAGACCAACTATGTTGTATGGAGGTAGATGATTCTGGTAAAAAATTAGTAGGTAGTTGAATGTTGTCTAATTTCCTTTATCAATATTATTAGTGCTACTCTCCTATTATCTTATTCTTTGATTTTATTATTACATGTTTTCTTTGCTTCAGTTATCATAGTATTTGTTGTTGCTATTGTTATTTTCTTCATTATTTTCCACTTGGCTTCTTCACTGATGTATTAACTTTTCATACTGTTTTTGATATGCTTTACTTGAAACGAGGGTCCATCGAAAATAACCGCTATACCCTCACAAGGTAGAAATAAAACTGGCCCAAATTCACAAGTTAAACATCTAGTGAGAATAGATAACCACATATGACCAAGAATATAAGATTGGAGAAAAAATCAACCAAATAACACATGATTTTCAAAGGCTGGCAGATGCCCTAATAGAGTTGTTAAACTGACCCCTTCTTGATCATGGAAAGTATGACAAGATACGAATAGGGACCATATATGATAGTGTCATTGCATTAAAGTTTATGTCATGCATTATTTGTCAAAAAAGAAGAGGTGCCTTCCAAAGTAAATTCAAATGATGATATATTCTCTTGGCACCATTGAAAAGGATGAGGAGCTTCTCTATCTCATCTAGTTAGCTATGCTATGCTTTAATTTGTTTTCATCCAAAGTCAACATAGTGCCAATACACACACAAATATTCACTCACTAATTTCATGGAAAAATAATGGCCAACCTCTTCTGCATGATTCTCCCCTCCTCTTGCCTTGCCTAGCATGATGGTCCCCATGATAAATTAATGAATTCAAGAAAAAACAAATTACATGTATACATGTATGCAAACATATAATATATGCCTACTCATATTTTTATTCACTGTTAACCTAACTGAAACTACCTACAACAACATATCCAGTGTAATCCTGCAAGTGAGGTTTATGAAAGGTGGGGTAGAAAAACTGTTTCTTATAGATCTAATTAGAACTTCCTATTAATTTTTTTTGATTTTCACCCGATGGCCAGTACTAAATTGGTGCCCCGACGAATCCACATTCGAGTCGCATAAGGCCCAGGTGAACATTTCTCATCAGGAGTTTTATATACTTAGAGTTTGAATTCGAAACTCATGATAATCTACATATTAATAAATAATTATCATGTTGGTTAATATTTGTGGTGTATGTATGATTTAAAAAATCAAATTCTAATGTCATTTTCTGATTTGATATGTAATAACGGAATTAAATTAGTCAAGTAAACAAGAGGGTTTTTAAATAGATATGCACTAATACAAATATTATGTAAATGTGCATGTATGTGTACACTGTCATGAAAAGTAGTTTTCTTGGGATGCACCAAGTGTGGACAAAGTAATATTTCTCTCTAGTGAGAGTCATGGGTCGTGCCTCGTGAACTTGTCTAGTGGTTAACAAGTTTGAATTGTTGAACATCAAAAATGGGTCGTTATAACCATGAACTCATATATAACCACCTCTTTTATATATATATATATATATATATATATATATATATATTATAGAAATTTATTGACTAACTTAAATTTGCATTGATATGTCACACAATTAATTTGAATTCGTGTTGAATAAGTCCAATGGGGGATTAAGGAGTTTGAGTTGAAAATTAAAAAATGAGTGGGTACATTTGTGATCTTTTGTTTTTTGATGACTGGTGTTTGGGACAGTTTGCGTACACTTCGATTAATTTTATGAGAGACTTGTCTCTTTCCACTTGTTCATCAAAATTAGAAACAAATAAAAACAAATTACCTAGTATTTTGTCTTCGCTAAAATTACCATGAGCTTATTGTTGGATCTACATCATATTTATATGACACAATACAAATCGCTTTCGTTTAGACGTATCGCTCGAAGTGCATATTTTTCTTCTTTAGTTTTCTTTGTTTTCCTCACCGTAAATAAAAGAAAGATAGTTCAGTGCACTAAGTTCTCCTTATGTGCGGAACTCGAGAAATATGGACCCACAAGGGAAGATCGGAAGATGTTGGCAATACTTTTTTGTATTTAGCAACTAGCTCGTCTTAATTGAGTAACTAACTAATTGAAAAATGAACTGACAATCTAATAAAAAGATCTAGTCATAACTCCTGTTATTACGTAGATAATAATAGAATTAACAGCGTCAACTACATTATTATAGATTTGTATACTTTGATTAATGGGAAGCCTTGAAGTAATGCTAAAATTATTTTCGTGTGACCTACAAATTATGAGTTTTTTTTTATTAGTAATTTCATTTTTTTAAGTAATGAATTTGAATCGTAAAATCAATTATTAATGCTTACGTCAAGGTAAGCTTCCTAAATGACATCCCTTGGAATGCGGCACTTCTCTAAATCCTATGTGTGTTCACGCAAAATGCTTTGTGCACCTACTAAATTTAGATTGCACTGCAGAATTTATTCGGAGGTGACGCTCATAAAAAAAAAATTCCCTTAAAATAAATAATCGCAAAAATCCAAATATTTATCGATCCAGCCATTGAATAGATGGGTAGCTACTACTCCAATATGAAAATAATTATGCATCATTCACATACTGTTTCTTTCCCTTTTTTTTTCCCTTCCACTAGATGATAGCACCTAAAGTCTTGTATTAATTAATCAAAATTGTTTAATGGGAAATTACATTATAATCATAGTTTTTCAATAGGAAAAAAGTTCTTGGATTCTGTATTTCCTCGAATTATGATTAAATCAGTAGGAAAAAGCAGGTTTCTTGCTGCATTTTTTTAAATTTATGTAATGAAAGTTGAGATAAATTATGCTTCAGTTTCATCATAAATTTTCAAATTTCTTTTTGAAATTATTGTTTGTTCATACGGATTTGTTCAGTTTTGAAAATAAAAAAATTCAAATAAATGTATGTCCTAACACAATTTTAAAATTGTAAAACTATTTTCGTAAATCTCAAAACCTTATTTTTCAAATTTTAACTAAATTTATGATCAAACACTAGTTAAATTTTTTAACATATCAACAGAGAGTTAAAAATGAATTTAACTACATAAAGACACGTATTTTCTGGATTCTTGTGATAAAAAGTTGTCACAGTAAACTTAGAAATTCTTGGACATAGCAACTATGTATTCAAATTCTATTCTTTCCTATTTTTCACGATATATAATTAAGAAAAGGTTATATTCTTTAATACATTCGAAAATTTCCTACATAATCATAGACGGCAAGCTTCTAGTCGAAATAAATAGGTGAATTATTTTCATAAAGTAATTATTAATATTAATAGTTATCATTATTATGTTTTTACACCAAATTATTTTAGCACATGTTTTATAATGGACACATCTTTCTCTTGTTAATAAGTACCCCACCAATGCTGCATTTTCATTTTTCTGATTATTAAATAGACTTTCGTATTAGTTGGTTCGGTTCGATTTTGAAATTTATTATTTTGATTTATTAGTTATCGATTTATAGACATGCTAAATCGCTATAGAATTACTAAGATTTTCGTTTATTAAATTTTGGTTTATCGGTTATTGATCATAATTGGTTTAACCGTTAAGAATTGACACAATAAATTTTTAATTAAAAATTACTTAGAAACAAGGTGACAAACCAAATGAACCATCCAAATGAGTTGACATATTACATCTTCTCAAAAGCAAACACTGTCACATTTTAGAATAACTGAGAGTTCGATACAGTTAAAAATAAATGCATAAAACTGAACTTTAAATCAAATACTTTATATACCAAATGATATAATATAATTATTTAATTTATTATCGGGTTATTGATTAACCCGTTAAGAGAAATCTAAAACTGTAAATAATTGATAACCCAATAAAAAAAAAATCAAAACCTATCGAAACAACTAAATCAATAGCTCATTATTAACAAATAATTAACTTTTTTTGTTCGAATTATTGATTTTAGTTCCATTTTGAACAATCTTACTATTAAACCAACATTAAATTTTTATTATCTTTTTTTTTAAAAAAAAAAAGAAAGTTAAAAAGCAGATGGGTAAATTTAGTCTATTTTGGCAAATGTCATTGCATTTTCTTTTTTCCAATATGTTGGTCCCTGAAGTATCCGTAATTAAGGATTGACCCCACTTATCTGAAGAAAAAGCACATATTCCCCCTTCTACTATACGTAATTTTAACTTTTAACATTTGGAATAACATATTTTTATTTTTTTTGAAACCAAAGAATTTAAAAGTTATGCTGATGTGATGTGTAGTGCCCAAAACTCATCTATATAATTATCTTTTTTCTTTTTAAAAGGGAAGACACATGTTTTTTTTAAAAAAATAATCATAGTATTTGTGCCTACTTGCGTATATAATCACTAATTTGCAAGGTATATGCTATTTTTCAACAATACATATATTGAGTTATTCTGTCCAAACGAGAAGAAATTACTAGTATTTTTTGCCTCCACTAAAATTTGAATGTGAAATCTCATGATTCACAACTTATTTCATTAACTATTTAACCACACTCTTGAGTGCGATGACAAATGATTCTTTTTATTTTTTTGATAATCATAGTGTTTGAAATAACTTTTGCGCATATATACCTCTTACCTCCCACTAGCAACATGTATCAAGTAATTCTATCCGCTAGAATATATGAGAAAAAATCACTTAATATTTTTGTCTTTACTAAAATTTGAAGCTAAAACATTAGAATTCTTGACCACTTAATTGATCGCTAGACCACATTGAGTGCAATAACCTATAAATTTACTTTCTTTTTCTAATATATTGATGTTTGCTTTATACTATCAAAGATCCTTATTCATGTTGGCTTTATTATTAGTCACGATGTATGACCCTCTTCTTTTGCACATGAGTTTTTCTAAATAAATTATGTCATAAAATCAGATGGAGATTTATATGATATTGATCCAATCCCTTATTTTATTTTTTAGTTTTTCAATTGATGTCCGCAGTCTACATTGAAGCATCGATTAAATTTGAATTACACGTTACAAAATTCATTTAAAGGTGACACTTTCAATAAAATTTTCTCTATAGTACTAAATGGGTACCAAAAAAAAGATTGGGAAAGTTATTGCAGAGTCTCTAATAAGGACATGGATTCTATTGGTTTTCCCAAAAGGTCCTCCAAATTTTATTTTTTAGAATTCATTTTCTTAAATAAAGGTTCCTCTGTACTTGAAAACTTATGCCCAATAAAAAAGTTATTTATTATTGAGATATAAATTGAAGACCAACGCAAAACAGTGATAGAAGTTCAAATGACCCTTTTATTATTTTATTTTTTTGATAATGACCCCCTTTTATTATTATGAATATCAAACCATACAAATTCCAATTCATTATTAGAATAATTATTTTTTGAGTTTTTTTATAAAATATTTATTGTTTTTAATATATTTTTAATTTGTTATCTAGATATACTATATTTAATTTTTTTTTACCATTTGTAGCAACTGTACTATGTATTAAAAGTGAGTTATATATGTATTAAAATGTATTATATCTGTTTTGGTAAAGAAAAATTACACTATGTATTAAAAATAAATTATGCATGTAATATAAATGTATTACACTATGTACAAAAATAATTTTACATGCAATATAGATGTATTATAAGTGTCTTAAAATGTATTAGGCTTGTTTTTGTTTAAAAAAAATCTGCATTATATATTAAAAGTGAATTATACATGCAATATAGATCGATGCATTGAAATTATATAGCTATAAATAATAAATATTTTGTAAATATGCTATATTTAGATAAATTTCCCTTCATTATTTATCATATGTCCATCCGCCCCCATCTTATTTGCTTGTCATGAAAATTTATGAATAAAAACAAACTTAGCAAGAAAATGACATAATGATTGAGATTCATTC
Organism: Solanum dulcamara; assembly: GCF_947179165.1. Lineage (NCBI taxonomy): Eukaryota > Viridiplantae > Streptophyta > Magnoliopsida > Solanales > Solanaceae > Solanum > Solanum dulcamara. Next base: position 73,759,065 of record NC_077241.1, on the reverse strand, counting down.
ATCTTTTATCGAAAATTTCACATTTGAATCATAAAAACAAATTAGAAATTTGAATGTCAATGCACCACACCCCACATGTACACACAAGTGATGTCTAATTTATGCATAGTGTAGCTCATTTCTTGTGACTGCCATTATTCCTCATATATATATATATATATATATATATATATATATATATATATATATAGAAAAGAGCAGCTTTCTAGATTTTGCCAAGTTAGATTCTGCTATTGTAGAGTCAAAAATATTAAGAAAAAACGAAATAAAAGCGATACCTGATTCGCCAAAGTACCGCTGCCATCAGGACTTACATCCTCCTATCGCATCTATATATATATAAATCACTACACAAAAAAGTACTTTACATATTGTTTGGTTCATATATTATTAAACACTCTCACCTTCTTCCCCTGACATTTTCATTTATTAAATATCTAACCCCCCACCCCTCTTATACATCCTTTCTTCATAATAAATATACATCCTTGTATATAACAAAGTCTGACAAGTTCATTTAACATGATGCATGAGTACACATTTGTCCCAATTATTTTCTCAAAATAAAATATATTTTTTCTCTTTTTGCTACTTTCTAAGTAAATCAGAAAAATAATATCTTTCATAAAAGAAAAAGAAGTTTTTATCGGTTTAGCCAGCGTTTTAAAATTATTCAAATTTAGTTGCTTTTAATGATGGAGTTTGAAGTGTTACATGTGAAAGTTCAAAATAGTGTGTTGGAGTTAGGAAAAAATATTTCGGCTAGCTAATTTCATGAGATACATTTCATTTTTCACCACCATATGTATACGGTACTCTGTCCAAAAAAGCTAAAACAGATAAAAAAAATCATCTAGTATTTTTTGTCTCTACTGAAATTTAAATCTGAGACCTCGTAATTTTTGACCTAATAATATATATTTTTCCTCTCATGACAAAAAGATGTAGTCTTAGCCAAAATGACTATGAAAAGTAAGGGGGAGAAGATGCTTAAGAGAAAATAAATTGGAAGATGTGATCACATCCACCTGCTTAGCATAGCACATCTACAAGTAAAGCAAAAGCAAAGTCATGCCTATAAGTTGTCATATTTAATTTAGGTAATGGTTTTCATTTAATTGAGTTGTCCATTAACCAATGGACACCTTTCATCAACACCAATTAATTAATTAATTATGTCATACTTGTTTCACCACTTCCACCCATTCCCTTGTTGGACTAATTCCAAAATAATATATAATTCTATTTGATTGAATCCTATATAATGGATATTACGCCAAAGATTTGTTTAGTAGGTCTCTCATCTTTGTCACAGGTAACAAGTTATAGCAATAAAAATATGTTGCCAATAAGGATTCGTGGTGGAGTGTTAAGTACTCATTTATTTTTATTAAGAGGTCTCGAGTTTGAATTTTCCTGAATACGGTGCGTGAAATCCCTCACCCCCCGAAAAAAAAACAATAAAAATATGTTATATGTAAACTATTTTTAGAACTATATTATCGTCAAATATGAAACAACAATACAAACTTAATATAATGGATGGTTAAGTAGAGGATCGGAATAGTTAATAATTATGATAAATTGTGAATACTCACAAATAAAAAGATCGAGGAACCAAAAATGCTATTAACCCCTCAGCCCCACAAAAAACTAATGCTTTCTGTTTGGTAGGGTTTTTTTTTTCTTGAAGAAATTTAGGTGAACAAGATTGAAAAGGAGTAGACATTGAAAAGATAAAATTATGAAAATTAGGAAGCAAAAATTTATCCTAGAAGGTGGAGAATTGATTGAGATGTGCTTTTTTGGTTTGAGGAAAAAATAAAAATACAACTAGTGGGTAGGTTGTGGGGAATGGTTGAATAATTGGCAAGAAAATAAACCAAATGTAATTATATTTTTTGGAAGAAAAAAACAAAGAAAAGGAAAGAGAGAAACCCTAGAGAATATGAAAAAGGAATTTGGAAGTGTGTGTTTAGGTCAAGAAAATAATGAATGGGGAATGGTTGGATTAGGATTAATGTAATATATATATCACTCACCCTCTGTTTATTTTTACTTATTCAATATTGACGCGATACATTATTTTAAAAATGGAAAACGTTCAAAATTATCCTTTAATTAGTTGAAATAGAGCACATATACCCTTAAACTATATTCTGGCTCAAAAATACCCTTCCCTTCATACTATTGGCTCACTTTAACTTTTTCGTTTGACGGAATGAAATGTGACATCCATGTGTTGGCTCAAAATAGTATAACGTGAAGGATATTTTAGAGCCAAAATATAATTTAAGGATATATGTCCTCTATTTCGAATTGTTGAAAAATAGTTTTAGCCTTTTTTTCGTTTTAAAGTAATAAATAATAAATATCTATTTTTAATATCGTAAATAAGTAAAAATAGATGGAGGAATACTAATTAAAAGTTTGTTGTATCCCCAATATCATGAACGGAGCCTGGTTTAATGACAGTACTCTTGGAGATGATGATTTTTCAATTCTTAAAGATATATATGGAGAATTCCAAAATAAAAAATAAAAAAATTGTATGGAAAATGATAATTAGAGAGTCAGTCAAATCTATTTTTTTGTTAAATGTACACTTAGGAAATGCATGATTCAGTCCCCAGTAAAATTAATTATGGTTTGTACTATATATTTGTTTTCCAAGTTACTAATTACGCGTTCTGTCCTACATTAGTTGTTATTTTCACTTTTTAAGAGGTAAATTATATGAAATTTGATTAATATTTTAAAATATATTTTTATTAAAATTGATATGAGAAGAAAAATAATTTATAGTACAGTTTATATATTTTTAAATATCTAAATTATAATTTTAAAATATTAAATTAATCTAATTCAATTTAACTTTTAAGGTTAGTGAAATTGACTCTCTATAAGAAGCAAAACATGACAACTACTATGTGACAAAGATTACAAAGACAATAATTGTTTTAAGGTGTGTCCTATGATTTTTTTTTGGCATAAATACATAAACATGTCATTTAATTTGACTTCATTTGATATTCATGCCCTTCAACTTTTAGGTGTGCATAAGTACTACACATTTAAACTTATATAAAGTTTGAACAAGTGTGGCATAATACAAATCTGTTAGTGTGTATCTCACACAAATTGTCGTGTTTGCCTACTTGTTCATCTTAACAGTATTTTTTTAAGTGTTTACTTGTGTAAACTTCAAATTGAAAAACAAAATTATTTACTGAGACTAAATTAAAAGACACATTTATATATGACGCCTTTTTTTTTTAGACCACTGAAGAAATCTGGAAAATCTTATGTATACAGTCAAAAGAAATTAACGACTCCAACCAACAAGTTAGGCAAAATAAGTATCATGGTGTTAATAAACAGAAAAAAGAGAGAAATAAGTTTGGGGTTGATCAGTCTGTGAATGAAAAAATATATTTAATGTCATTTCAATTCTACTTACCTGTAATGGGAGCTCTCATTATTGAGTCTTGAAAATAACAAAAATCCTAATAAAAAAAGTGTGTCACGAATTTGAATTAGTTATGATCCTAAATGAACTTTGAGTTAAAAAGCAAAAAAAAAGAAAGAAAAAAAAATACTAAATTACACACCTTATATTTCTATATTTTCAATTATTTCCAATTATTTATAAAAATTTCAAAAATTTCTCTTCTGCTACATAGAAATGATGTTGATACATCGCGATTTGATACATAAGTCATTTTCATGATATATCGCTAGTTGATACAAATCAAACACAAAATGTATCAGTAAAATATAAGATTTACTGCTATTTTTGTTGTGTTCATGATATATTAGGTGTTATAAGTTGATTCATAAGTTTTATTGATATTACAATATTTGGTTTGTATCAACTAGCGATGTATCATGAAAATGACTTATGTATCAAATTGCGATGTAACAACGTCATTCGTATGTATCAGAAATCTGGAAAAAAAGAAGAAATTCGGATAATTACCAAAAAAATCGGGATAAATTGTAATTGAGCTTTTTCACTATGGGATTTAAGTAAAATAACCCCCCCCCCCCCCCGCAAAAAAAAAAGAGAAGAAGGGTATCATCCTATACCCCACCCCAAAATAATTTCTTTCCGTACCCATTCGGCCCAAACTAATTATCCATGTACCCCTTTTAATTATTTTTTAATTCGCACGCTGACGTCATGCTAACGTCACCACCTACCATATATGATACCGAGAAGATATTAATATATACTGATAGAATATCATAAAGAATTAAGCTCAGTCATATATGATACCGATATGGTATCAACATACCGACGTAGTATCACAAAAAATATATTTACTAATTATTTTAATAAATAAGATTGTGATTTTAATAATTTTCTTCTAATTATTTTATTTTTATTTCTTAAAAAATGAGTCCAGTCCTATATGATAGCGATAATGTATCAATATATTGTTATAGTATCATTGAAGATTTTAAAAGTGCCTCATTAAGAATTTTCTATATAATGATAATGTACAAATATACCGTGGTAGTATCATTCATGTAATATCAAATGATTTAGAAAAACATTTATGATACCATTACCTTATATATATATATATATATATATATATATATATATATATATATGTATATGTGATGGTATCATTCAACATTTGTATGAAACGATCCTTAATGATACCATGCCAACACAAAATGGTTTTATAAAGATGTAGCCGCAGAATCGAAGTAGACATTAATGATACCATGACAATATATAGATATACTGTGGTGGTGTCATTAAGGACTGAAGCAGCCTCAATGATTCCATATCAGTATATTGATACGGCGACAATATTTTGATCACGAATCTCATACTTTGGAGAGATATGAGTTGTAAAGGGTATTTCTCTATAATTATTTTATTTTTATGGGGCATCAACTTAATTTTCCTAAAAAAAATAATCTCAAATCTACTTAATGCAAAATAAATAGGAACTCATTATGTGCATGATATTAAGCAGTTGAAATAATAATATTTACCTTTAATTTGGGCGGAATTCATCAGTGCCCCCCTAAAGTTGGCATCAACTTTCACTTAGACACCTTAACTAAGCTTTGTTCATTTTAGACACTCAAGTAAGACCCCGATGTGTCATTTTGACACTTTATGCTGACTTGGCACATTACGTGTTCTGCACCGATTTTGAGCGTGTGAAGAACCTTTTTATAAAAAAAAATAATTTAATTTTTTTTTCTTGTTCTTCTTCTTCTCCATTTTCTAGCTACCATTTTTCATCCATGGTGAAATAGATTTGATGATACCAAATATAAAATGAATTATGTTAAATAGAATTTTGTTCTACCCCTCATCATCGTCTCCAACCTCATTGCTACTACGAGCTCACTTTTTTTTTATAATAATAAATTATATATGTATTAAAGCATTGATTTTTGATTTGCATAGACTCAAAAATCCAACAAAAAAGAAAATCCAGAAAAATATCAAGCAAATGCACTACCACATTTACCAAATCAAGCATTCAAACAACTTCTTATCTCACAAAACTCACAAAGTGACAAAAATAATAATAAAAAAAACCTTTCTCCTTTAACACATTTCGGAGGGGGAGGGTCGGGGTGTGAGGGTGGGGGTGGTGATAGAGAAGACGATCTGGGTGGGGAGAGGTTAGGGTACGGGGGGTGGGGGGGTTGTGGGGGTGGGGGTAGTGTAGAAGACGATTTGGGGTGGGGCTATGCTTCTCATATTATATTTTATTTTGAAAAAGTAGTTAAATTCTTTTTTTTAATTATTTGGATTAAAAAAGATGTCACGTGTCGTTGAGTCATTGGTCCTTATTTTCCTACTCAAAATTCATCACTTTAGAATTATTTTTGATATATATGCCACATGTCTTCATTTAATTCGCCACTTTGACACGTCATCGGCGAGTGCATTACACACACTTTAGATATTTAGGTGATTGTAAAAAAAATATCAAAATGACACATCGGGACCTTACTTGAGGTGTCTAAAATGAACAAAGCTTAGTTAAGATATTTAAATAAAAATTGGTGCCAACTTTAGGGGGCCACCGATGAATTCCGCCTTTAATTTGTGATGGCTTCAACATATTCATAGTCAAGATTGATGATCATAAGGTTAGCTTAATTAAGTACGTTTCTGGACTCTTCACGAGATTTTTTATTTACTAAGTAATTTCTAATTTAGCTTCTTTTTTTTTAATCAACTTCTTATATGTAAATTCTCCAATATACTTTTTATGTTGTAACAAAAGAGCATGACCGACTTATCTTTTACGAAAACTATCACAAATTTAGAATCGAGGTAAAAACAGAGTAGAAGATACGAATTCGGTAAAATCTAGTAGCTATAATTCGAATTCAATATTTACCTCGTAATTTAAAAGAATTCGAATTTACAATGAATAAACTTTAAATTTTGAATCACCCTGCAGTTTAATCCCTCATTCTCTATATAAAGCTGAGACAATTACCTAATCAGGCAAACTTATACACTATATTTACAAAACATTATGAGAGTTTGAAAAAAATTACCAAATATAGCAATAGTTTCTAAATTTCACTTTGTATCAATGTTACAACAATTTATAAAATTTGTTATATATCAGTAAAACACATCTCAAAATCTCTTACTACGTTCGATAGTTATCCAAACTATCGCTATGTTTGATAATTAGGCATCAAACCATACTATTTCTTAATCCTCCCCACCCCCCCTAAAACATCATAATAATTACATAAATGATTTAGTTATATATAGATATTCTTAATTTAAAAAGGATAGAAATATTGAAAACACCCCTAAATTTGGCATGAATTATTAGTTTCATCCACAAACTATTGACAACCTTAAACACACTCCTTTACTCGGCTAACTGAACTTAAGTAAACCCTTGATCTTTTAACATGAGTGAAATATACCTCTAAATTTTCGCAAAGTTTAAGGATATTTTCAACACTTCTCTCGGCTTTTTATTAAGACCCCCATGCCCCTATAAGAGTTTGAGACCATTTACTATGTCATGTGACAGATCAGGGGTGTATATAAGTTTGGTTAATCAAATAGAGAAGTGTCTTTAGGCCTGTCAATAATTCATGAGCGAAACTAATAATTTGCGTCAAATTCAAAGATATTTTCAATACTTCTCTCATTTAAAAATGAAATTATATGGTCCCCTCTCCTAAAAGAATTTTTGCAGAAACATCATTCTCCAATTTATCCTTGTGGATTTAGTCTATGATAAGGTGGTTGTAGTTTTATTTATTTTAATTCTTTATTTTTAAATTTTGTGAGATGGATGGAGAGTCAATACTACAAAATTAGGACCATTATTTTGAACCGCTAGAAGTGGCTAATACGCGATAGTTGTTTTTGGAACAAATTGATTTTGAAGTGACATAAAGACATTATATAATTGCTTAAAATTCATAGAAATATTCATTTCCAATTTTCTCCTTCTTCAATTTGAATTAAATTAAACCTGAAACTCCTAGCAGATGATCAGTGGGCGTACATACAATTATTTTATATTGAAAACATATACACAAAAATCAGAAAGAAAAGATCATGGATATATCGACGACAGAAAAAAAGAGGCTAATTTTAAGAAAGAATATGAGCAAATAAAGAATGATAATAGGTTGGTTTGGGCACTTATATTGCGTGAAAAATTGTTAACCACTAAGTAAGTATTTTTTTTATTTTTTTAATAATCATATCATGATCAATTTACGTGCATCCCAACTAATTCAACAAGATAATTATCACCTCTCAATAACAAAATATATCAGATTTTTATCGACTAAAGCTGAAACAGATGAAATAAAATCACCTAATATTTTCAATCCATTTTTATTAATCACTAAATCACGTACTTTAATATCAGTAATTAACTAATTATCTCTATAGTCAATCAATTCGGCCTGCATGCATTTCTGACTTGACTTGGATTATTACGTTGTGCTATTTAATTTATTAGTCAATTAATCAAACAAAGCTTGCTATTCATTATCTCATCCCTAGTCAGATGTTAGGTTTTGGTCCTTCAAAACAAACATGTATGGGTGGGGGTTGTCTAGACACATCTATATTGTCTTCAGTATAAATTAGTTGAATATTTTTTTTTAAAAGTATAGATGTGCTTAATACTACATACCTATTGAACTTAATTAATAAATTCTAAATATGTCTGATAATAAACATAAAAATTCAACCGCATTGATAACATATCAAGGTTTGGCTCTAATTATTTTCTCTCAAGATATTAAAATAGTAAATTATCCATTAAATAAAAACGTCATGTTTATCTTCTTTAAATTTTATCGAAAATAATGATGTTCAGAGCGGCCAACATGTATTAAACCAAAAACATTGGACAACAACCATGTAATGAGATATAATCAAATACTAGCAACATGTTATTTGGCGTCAGTTACACCATTACGTGGCAAAGTAATTACAACTAATAAATACAAATAATGATAGACATATTTTTTTTTAAAAAGAAAACAACAAAACCAATAAACTTAAGAAAAGAAAGAGAAATTGAATAAGAAAGGTGTGTGTCATAAGAAAGAGACATAGCAAAAGAAACAAAATATACAAGAGTTGGATAGGGGAAAGGTATATAATTGTGCACATAGACTCTATGATCACCCAAATGGTATGCTTGTGTATGAATGAGTAGAGAGAGTTGTCATAGTACAATGGGATGATGATAAGGCGTGAAATCAGAAATTAAAATTTATGAATTTTAAATTTATTATATAATTCATATTTTATTATTACTTAACATATATGAAAGAAAAAGTAAGTCGAAATTATTAGACCATTCGAATCTGTACCTAATATTATAGCTCCGCTTTGACAATGATGATAAGTATAAATTTGATTTAAAATTTAGCCGTGCAATGCTGTAATGCTATGAAAAGATAGCCAGCAAGAGGCAGAGGAGAAGACTAAGTACAAAAAACTAACAAAAGGAGTCGTGGGACCAAAAACAAAGACAAATTTGTGTGATGCCATTATATGCACTTTCTTTCACATTTTCCATACTCTATTTTTTTTTTAAATCTTTTTTCTTTTTTGTCACCTCCATTATCATTAATTAAAGTTAAAATACCCTTCTTGGTTTTGGGGAAGATTAATCAAAACCTACTCAACCTTTTCATCTTTCTTCTTTTACCAAACACAAATAAGATTTACCATCTCTTTATTAGGTGGAAAAAGTCGCATACATGTGTTGTGAGATATAAAGCACTAAGAAAATTCAAAATATTAGGAGCAAATATATCAAGAAGTGAAGACAAAAAAAATATCTATTATCTAAGTATAAAAAATAATTTTAATCTGATATACATAATTTAATTTTTCAGCATTTTTTTTTTGAATGCACCCCTTGCTTCTCCGGGGCATAAGATGAGCCTAGAGAACGAAACTGTCTTATGATTTCAATCCAATAACAATAATATTCTTCTCCTAACCATTTAGGAATCAATTGAGTGGTAGTACGAAACTTAATTCTGGATTTAAGTATCAATTGAGTAGTAGTACGAAACCTAACTCTGGACGAAGCTATAAGTATTGACAAAAGATTCACACATAAGTGGTGGCTTCTTTTTACTCACAATGCCGGTTGTTTGCCCTTTTAGTTAAACGTAGAAGTAGAGGAATTGTTTTATTTTGAAGATAATACTTAGCTTAAAACGGATCATAGCCATAAATTTTGATCAAAGGGGAGGTACAAGATATGCAATTCTAATTCACCTATATGATTTTGAATTATAATTAGTCCACAAATTCAACTAACACACGATACATACATGTTGGAAAAATAAAGTAAATTTAACTTCTGGAAAAAAAATAATCAAAAGAATAAACAAGAAATGTAATCTCTTGATGTAATTAACATATCTTGTGGTGTTTTAAGATTGCATACGTTATCACCCTTCTTAGATCTCACTCGTGGAATTATGTTATGTTGGGCTGTTGTTGAAAGAAGACAACTTTTATATGAAAGTACAAATGTTATCTTCCAAGTGTTTCTTCAATTATAAATTAATAGATGCAAGTGAGTTTTGCATTACGAGGACGTCAAAAAATTTTTTTCTCTCATTTCATTTTCTTCCACCTCAATATGTTCAATTGATGGAGGGTCTGACAATTCATGAGAGTCGTGTAAGTTAGGGATTTTCCTTAATGAATTAATAGTGTACATCATTTTATTTACTCTTTAATTGTTGTTTTCATCAATCGTGTTTGGGTCAATTGATGGAAAGGACAATTCCAAGAGAAAGAATGGGCTGGCATATGCCTTCACGAATGAAAGCACACAAGATGGACATATTTATAGATGACCCTTTATGGTTGAAAGAAAAAGATGCTACTATAATTTAATTTTTTTTTTTGTCAATATGGGAGAGATTTAATTAGGATGTATGATTGAGTGGAGAGACTACTTTTTTTTTTTTGCTCAACCATAAAAATGAAAAAAATATTTTTTCAAATAGTCACCAACCTAATTGTTAGGTAAATTATGGGGTGTTCAGCTAAATAAAAGGGAGAAAAGTTATATTCATATCCCCATCTTTTTCTGATTCCTTGCAAATTAAATCTCTGGTTTTGTTTTAATAATAATTAAAAGGGTTCAGGTTTCTTGAAGTTTCTATATTCCCAACTGCTCATAGGCTAAATAATAGGAAAATGGAAAGGGTAATAATAGGTGAGTGAATTTGACAGATTCATTTGAAGAAATATTTTTGGTATAACATTAACTTTGAGAGAAGAAGAAGCGAACTCAGCCAACAAACATAGCAATTAGGTCGGAAGTATTCTTATTCTTATTTGTAAGAAAAGGAATACTAAGTAGCTGTTAAGCTGTTTGAATCTTCAAAACCAAGTAAAATTCAACATATCTTATTCAATTTAAACTTCTCTTTTTTCGAAATTAAAATTTTTTTAAAAACTTTGATGTGTGTGAACATCTTATCCATCCGATTCCATATCAAAAAATAAAAATAAAAATAAAAATTGGAACAAGCTCAAACAGCAATATCTAATTTCAAGAATCATAATTTTTTTCAGGACCCACTAGGCAAATAATCAATTAAAAAAAAAGGAGAAAACTATTTCACAATGAAGGTGACCTAGGCTTAACAACTAGATGGGCATCTTGTATTAGGCAACCACAACAAAATATAATTATTAGAACAAGAAACCAATCCCCTTTCTCTATGTATACAGGGACAGGTTTGTCTCACGCTTTAAATAGTGCTCCATTTACCAAGATTATAGACTATATAATATAATTACAACTCCTCCATTATCTTAATTAATAAAATTAGACCCCATTTTCTTACACAAATTATTCTCTTAATATAGGGAAAAAAAAGGTAAGAGGGAGTCATATGAGGGATAGGTGGGCAGCATGGGCCATATACAAACAATTACAGCGGCAGCGGTAACGGCAGAGACCTTCTGCACGCCCAACAACAATATCAACCCCAACTCCAAGACTATCCCCACATCTACCTTATTGATTCTCCTTCTCTTTCTCTATACTCTATAAATATATAAATACACAACTTTACGTTTGTGGATAATACCAATATACAAGTGAAAAATTCAATGAATAATAAATAATAGGAGGTGGGGGAAGAGTTGATAAGAAACACGAGACTTCTCCAAAGAAAGAGCCAAACCAAAGCTAAAGCTACGGCAAAAGAAGAAGAACAAAGCAAAGGAAAACCAAGAACCAGAATAAGACGGGCTACCCCTCTCTTTCTTTCTTTCTTGGACTGATTCTCTCTTTCTCTCTCTCTTTCTTTCATATATGCTTTCAAAAGCATTTTAGCATACCAACGAAGCAAGCATAAGGGAACAAGCAAAGGAAGGCAAGTGTTGTGTTTGAGGAGGAAAAAAACAGAAGAAAGGTAAATAAAGATAAAGTTTTTAGGTTGGGAAAAAAAGAAGTGAAAGGGAGCAGGCAGAAAATTGTCATGTTGGTGTTATTCTTGGAAATGGCTTAAAAAGATTCATTCATTCACTCTTTAACCTCACTTACTCTCTCTCTCTCTATCTATCTATCTATAGAGAATCAAAAAGCTTCTTTCTTTTTCCCCTTTCATAACTTGTCCTCATTCTTTACATTTCTTTGGTATTTTCTTGAAGGGTGTCACTGAAGAGTCCGCCTTGGTTTAGGGAATCTTCTTCTCTATTCATGCTGTTTATGTGTTAACCTTTAATCAGATAACCCCACCCACTCACGAATCACACATCTCTTCATTACCATCTTCCAACTTAGAATCCCTTTTCTATCTATATATAAATTCTATCTACCTTTCCCTTCTCAATTCTGATCATATGGCTATTCAAGCTCAATATCCATCAAATGTTCTCTTTCTAAACAGGTCTGCATTCAACACCCTTCCTCTTTTTTTTCTCTAATATTTTTCTTTTTTTGTCTAAGTAACTTTAATTGGATTTTCCATGATTCTTGGTTGCAGAAATGTACAAGAGGGAAAACCCCCACTTGGTAATGATTATTCATTGCAATCTCAACCTGGTGGTGGTGGCGGAGGAGGATCTTTTCTTGATCAAACACAAATGCTATTCAATCCAGGAGGTAGGGAAAAAAAACTTCATAGTTACATAACAACAACTACGTTTCCAATTCAATCCCCAAATTCAAAAAGCTCGAAAACTTTACTCTGTTTTTTCCTTCTTTTTTATCAATCCTGAATTGAACATACAAATTTCAATCTCATTGAATATTTATGAGGAAAAGGAATCTAAATATGTTGGTGATTTTTGCAATGATAGCTGGGGCAAATTCAAGAAAGAGAGGAAGAGAACTTACAACTACAACGGGAGCAATGAATCCATTGATGTCAATGCAATCTCAGCCTCAACCGCAGCTCATCGACCTCACTCAGCTTCACACATCGCCTCCTTCGCAGCAACAACCACCAAACCTTGTCTCCACCGGACTCCGTTTAGCTTTTGGAGACCAACATCAACATCAATTACAGCAACAACATCATCATCATCACCATCTCTCTCTTTCTCCTCAATCCTCTCAATCATCAGCCTTCTATTCAATATTAACAGAAGACTTAGCTACTCATATCAAACAACAACGCGATGAAATTGATCATCATCTCCTAATTCAGGTACTATTTTTCTCCGTATTTTTACCATAAAGACAATAAACAATAGTATGTTTAAATTACAAACTAATTCAAATTGATCATATGAATTTCAATATTAATTTCGCTGAAATCATATCAAAAATGTATCACGATAAATCATCATACTATTGAAACTCCTCTCTCCTCTCTTTTATCGTAGTTCGGAATCAAAATGTGAGCAAATTGAGGCTTCATTTTTTTCCCGCGAATTTATGTTCTCCGAGAATGATTTATTTTTTTGATATTCAATAGGGAGAGCAATTGAGGCGTACGTTGGCAGAAAAAAGGCAACGTCACTACCGTGCACTGATCGGAGCAGCAGAGGAATCAATGGCGCGAAAGCTAAGAGAAAAAGAAGCTGAGATGGAGAAAGCAGCGCGACGAAACGCTGAACTAGAGGCGCGTGCAGCGCAATTGAGCGCCGAGGCTCAGGCTTGGCAAGCTCGGGCTAGGGGACAGGAAGTAACGGCAGCGACGCTTCAAGTCCAGCTGCAACACGCGATGATGAACGGCGGCGCCGGAGGTTGTAACGAGAGAGACATCGGCGAACCGGAGGATGCTGAATCGGCATACATTGACCCGGACCGAGTGGTTATGTCGACCGGTCCGAGTTGCAAAGCGTGTAGAAAACGAGTCGCTTCAGTGGTACTATTGCCGTGTCGCCATTTGTGTGTGTGTACAGAATGTGATGCAGGAGCTCAAGCTTGCCCATTGTGTTTCTCCATTAGAAGCTCAAGTGTTGAAATCTTTCTCTGTTAGAAGAAGCCCAAATCATGGCCTACTTTGTTTTTCGGCCCAAATCCGAACTTTTCAAATTAATGTTCTAATGGTAAAACAAAAAGGAGTTTAATTTTAAAGAAAAAAAAAACAGTAAACACAAATGAAGAAAACATGAAACAAAAATAATATTTCATTTAATAACTATATATTCCTTTTTTTGTTTACTCTTCCTGTGACGTCATAAATCAAATTTTATCATTTTTTTCCTTCGATGAAAAATTACTGGTGTCAATTATTTATGGAAAAAAATCCCAGGTGACTATAAATTATTACCATACAAGGCACAGTTGTTTCTTACTTAAAAACCTAAGTTCAAAACATTTGGTGTTATTTTTATTTGACATAATAAATAATCATATTATTTAACTGGATTTTAACTCATTATATTTTTTAATTTTGGGTGTGCATAATTAGACACTTAAATTATAATAAAGTTGAACAATTAGACACACATTTTGCTTTCCAAATCCTGTGAGATGCACATCATGTCCTATATGGCAAATCGCATGAGATTTTTCAAGTAGGGTATGTGTGTCGACTTAGTGCCTACTTATGCATATCAGAGTTGGAGAATGTAAATATTAGTTGAGAACAAAGTAAATGACATAAATACTTATGCATATCAGAGTTGGAGAATGTAAATATTAGTTGAGAACAAAGTAAATGACATATTTATGTATTATTTCTAAACTTTTCATTTTTATGACATGCCAAAAGTAAATATTATATAATTGTACCAAAGTTTAATGTGCCCAAAGAAATGCTAACAATAATGAGGGTATAATTAGGAAATTTTTCTTTTTTGGATAAGGTTGGCTTTTAAAAAAATTAAGCGGACTGTTCCTTTTTATGTTTAACCTAACTAATGTTATAATATTATGCAAATGATTCAGTCAACCAATTATAATCAGTACATAATTAAGGGATCGGTATGATTGAGATAGATCGGATTCATTCATTTTAAATCAGAGATGTTGAGATGGGATTCATTCATTTTAAATTAGAAATGTTGAGTTCGATTCTTGAGAATGGACGACCTTATAGTAGGGAATGCTTTTTCTTTAATAGATTTTATGTAATATAAATCTAATTTAATCTGATCGATCGACGAGTTTTAAATGTTGAATGACTTGATGTAGTAGGGTGTGGATGAGATTCCTCTCCTCTTAATAAGCAAAAGTAATGGGTTTGGATCTTAAGAAAAGGAGAAATCTATAATAAGAAATGTTACCCTTTAAATAAATTATAGTGACACAAATCTAAATTAGTTTGATCAGATTTTTGAATATTCAATGGTTAAAAAGAAAAAGAGATACAAACTTTATTCAACAAGTTGCAACCATAATAAACATGCATGATGAGATAATTAAACTTTTCTCTTTTGCTAACTATGATTTCCCGGAGAGGAAACATGGTAATTTATAAGATCATTTAATTTATGTTAATAGTACCCCTCTAATTATAGTGTTCTAAGAATGGTCAAAAAGTCTAAAATCAAGTGTTCCACATGACATGGCCTAATTAATTAACTAATTAAAGTTTGGCTTGGTTTTTTTTTCTAACCTAATTAAGAAATGCATTCAGGACCATGTTATTAGGACCTGGATTAATTAAGGGGTAGTTTGGTTGGAAACAAATTATTTCGGATTAATTATTTCGGAATAAGTTATTCCACCATGTATATGAAATAACTCATCTCACCATTAAGGTATATTTTGACATTTAAGTAGGCAGCTATGAGCCTGTTTGAATGGGAAGCCAAAAATCATAAGTTAGGATAAAAGTATGTTTGGATTAACTTATTTTAAATCTTTTTAAGTATTTTTATAATACTTAAATTAAAAAAATTAAGTCAAAAAGTCACATATAAGTCTAAAGTCATAAGATTACTATATATCTACACCTATAAATTAAAAAAAAAGTCCCTCTTTTTCTTTAGAAAAAAGAATACGTTTATGGTACAAAAAATAAACTAAAAAGGGCATCAATGGAAGAGAAGTTTATATATATATATATATATATATATATATATATATATATATATATATATATATATATATATATATAATTCTCCATTCAGTGTTCGGTATCCGCATTGAAATTCGATTAATTCGAATATGTATAGGGCTCCATTTGGGAGGAAGCGCTCCCTATCAAAAAAAATTCATACCCAAAACTCAAACTCGAAATATCTGGTTAAATAAAAAGCAGCAACATCCACTTGCACCATATTCTTTGATGATAGCAATAGAAGAAAAGTTGATGAAATTTAAAGTTAAAGGAGTTGTTAGTAATCTGTATTGTAAAACGTTGAAACAGTAACAATAATTTCTAGAAATAAAAGACAGAAATTGGAAACAAACTTAAAATAAGAACAGTATCTGAAAAATTATGTAAGAACAAAAATCGAGCCCACTGAATGCATAGTGTGTCCTTAAGAAAATTATCCCCCTCAATGTACCTGAGGTTTTTAAAATCTTTCTTTCCATGATAGAATGGTTTACTCACCAAAATAGCAGTACAGCAAATTATGGTGACTGCGAATCACTCGAAGGCAGTATATCACACGATTTTTTTTAAGAAGTGCAGAAAAGAAGAAGAAGATTATTATCATAATTATTTTTTTCGTAGTCAATTCTGAGGATCAACAGAAATATATAGCCTATTTGAAAAAAAAGTTTGCAACTTTTCAGAAAAGGTTGCAACCTTTCAAAAAAATCTGCCTATTGGGAAAAGGTTTGCAACTTTTGAGAAAAAGTTGCAACCTTTCAAAAGGAAATATTTTAAATTAATACAGGAAAGAAAGAAGTCAGGTTACGGATCAGAATTTTTAATTAATTAAATAATAATTAATTAAAATTAAAAAAAAAATTGATCCAAAAAAATTATCAATCAAATCCGAAGCCGAAGTCGAAGCCGAGCCGAGTGACAACAACGACGACGCGAGGGGAGACCCTCTTCTTGACCCTTTAGCAACATGAAGGGGTGTTTCTACTTTTAAGTAGGAGACCTTTTCTTTCCACCACCTATGTGGGACAAATGTTTATTTCATAAAGCAAGAAGGAACAACTAGAGAGTCATGGATCTGATACGTTATCTCTTGGATCCGATACGTTTTTCCCTCGATGATGTTTCAACAGCTTCTCTAGATAGGCTTTTTGTTAGTGGGTCCGATACGTTATCTCTTGACTTTACGTAATCAATAGTGATAACACCACTAGAGAGTAGTTGTCTAACAGTATTGTGTCACCGTCGAATGTAACGCAATTTTTTGTTATACATAACGCTTCTTGCCCTACATATTGCCGCTTGGCTATCACAATGTATACATATAGGCGCCAAAGTTTTGGGCCAAAATGGAATATCTTCCAAGAAATTTCGGAGCCATTCAGCCTTTTCACCGGCCTTGTCTAAAGCTATAAATTCAGATTCTATTGTAGAGGGGGCGATGCTTGTCTGTTTTGATGATTTTCAAGATGCTGCTCCTCCACCAATGGTGAAAACATATCTACTCATGGATTTAACTTTAGATGATCCGTTGATCTAGTTTGCACACTATATCCCTCAATAACTGCGGGATATTTATTATAATGCAAAGCATAGTTTTAGGTGTGTTTCAAATACCCCAAGACTCATTTCATTGCTATGCAATGAGTTTGATTGGGATTACTCGTGAATCGAATCAGCTTGCTAATAGCACATGATATATCTGGTCGTGTAAAATTCATAATATACATCAAACTTCTCAAAACTCGTGCATAGTTCAATTGTGAGTCACTTTCACCTTCATTCTTTTGAAGTGCAAAACTTACTTTAATTGGAGTCTTTGCAACATTGGAATTTAAATACTTAAACTTATCAAGTATCTTTTTAATATTATGTAACTGTGATAATGCTAGACTTTGTGGAGTTTTATGTATTCTAATTCCTAAGATCAAATCAGCAACCCCTAAGTCTTCATGTCAAAATTGCTAGCAAGCATACGCTTCATAGCAATCACATCGGCAATATCTTTACTCATTATCAATATGTCATCAACATATAAACAAACAATGACTTCATGCTTTGGAGTATTTTTAATGTAAATACATTTGTCATACTCATTAATCTTAAATCCATTTGCCAATATTTTTTGGTCAAATTTCACATGTCATTGTTTAGGTGCATGTTTAAGTTCATAAAGTGACTTAACAAGTTTGCACACTTTCTTTTCGTTACAAGAAACTACGAAACTCTCATGTTGTTCCATGTAAATTTCTTCCTCCAATTCTCCATTTAAGAAAGTCGTCTTGACATCCATTTGATAAATTTCAAGACTATATACGGCTGTCAGTGTCACTAATACCCGAATAAATGTTATCTTTGTTACTAGCAAATATGTGTCAAAGTAATCAAGGCCTTCTTTTTGTCTATATCCTTTGACCACAAGTCTTGCCTTATATTTGTCAATAGTGCCATCAGCTTTCATTTTCCTTTTAAAAATCCATTTTGATCCTAAAAATTTATTTTCAGTAGGTAGATCAACCAATTCTCATGTATAGTTGTTCAAAATTAATTGAATCTCACTATTGACTGCCTCTTTCCAAAATGTTGAATCAAAAGAAGATATTGCTGCTTTAAATGTTTGAGGCTCATTTTCAAGTAAGAATGTCACAAACTCTGGTCCAAAGAAAGTAGATATCCTTCAACATTTGCTATGCTTTGGATCCTCTTTGGTTGGTTTACTTTTCTTTGGTTCTTCTAGCGGTCGTTTAGATCTTTCATTTGACGACTTACATTCAATTTTATACGAATAAATGTTTTCAAAGAATTCAGCATTATCTGATTTAATTACTGTATTAACATAAATTTTGAGATTGTCTGATTTGTGAACCAAAAACCGACAAGCTTTGTTGTTTAGCATAGCCAATAAAAACACAATCCACGATCTTTGGTCCGATTTTTGTCCTTTTGGGCAAAGAAACTTGGACCTTTGCTAAATACCCCCACACTTTAAAATATTTCAAGTTGGATTTTCTTCCTTTTCATAGTTCATATGGAATAGATTGTGTTTTTTTGTGGGGCACCCTGTTGAGTATTCGATTAGCTGTAAGGATAGCTTCTCCTCACAAGTTCTGCGGTAAATCAGAACTTATTAATAAAATATTCATCATTTCTTTTAATGTTCGATTTTTTCTTTCCGCAATTCTATTTGTTTGTGGTGTGTGGGGGCACTAGTTTGATGAATAATTTTATATTCTAAACTTATCTCTGCAAAAGAAGATTTGTATTCTCCACCCCTATCACTTCTAATCATTTTTATCTTTTTGTTCAATTAATTTTCCACTTCGTTCTTGTATTGCTTAAATGCATCAAGTGTTTCATCCTTACTATTAAGCAAATACATATAACAATATTGAGTGCAATCGTCAATAAAAGTTATAAAATATTTTTTCTCACCACGAAATGGTGCTGACTTTATATCACAAATGTCTGTGTGAATTAATTCTAAGGGACTGAAATTCCTTTCAATAGATTTATAAGGATGTTTAGCATACTTAGATTCAACACTACTTGACATTTTGATTTATTGCATTCAAAGTTAGGCAATATATTTAAATTAATCAGTTTTCGCAAGATTTTATAATTGACATGTCCTAAATGTGAATGCCATGAACTATTTAACTCAAGTAAGTAAGAAGAAGTTTGAACTTTATTATCATCAACAACCATTATATTTAGTTTGAAAAGATCCTCAGTGAGGTAGCCTTTTCCTAAATACATTTCATTCGTACTGACAACTACTTTGTATGAAACTAGAACACACTTGAATCCATTTTTGATAAGAAGACCGACAGAAATCAAGTTCTTTCTCCTTTTTGGAACATGACAAACTTTGTTCAGCATCACCACCTTGCCGGCTGTTATTTTTAGGAATACTCTACCATATCCTTCAACCTTATCCATGGCAGAATATCCCATATAGATAGTCGCATCAGGTGCGATAGGGGAATAAGTAGCGAAGGCTTCTTGGACCGCACAAACATGCGATGTAGTTCCTGAATCAAGCCACCATTCTTTGAGATTTCCTATTAGGTTGCATTCCGATAACATTGCACATAGATAATTCATGCCATCTTTATTCTCCACCATATTGGCTTGTCCCTTTCCCTTATCTTTTTTAGGGAGATGACAATTTGGGCTTTGTGGCCAGCTTTTCCATAATTATAGCAATTGCCCTTGAATTTTTTCTTGTTCTGCTCCTTATTCTTTAGGTTTCATCCTTTTCTTATTCTTTCGAGCAGCATCTTTAACGATGTTCTCTCCCATAATCACTGAATTTCCACTCGATTTTTTTAACTGTTTTGTTATCTTCCTCAATCTTGAGACGAATCACAAGATCTTCCAACTTCATTTCCTTGCGTTTGTGCTTTAGATAATTTTTAAAATCTCTCCACGAAGGAGGTAACTTTTCTATCATTGCAGTCACTTGAAATACTTCATTTACTACCATGCCTTCAGTAATAAGTTCATGAAAAATAAGTTGAAGTTCTTGAACTTGGGTTCCAACGGTTCTGCTATCTATCATTTTATAGTCTAGAAACTTAGCAACCACAATTTTTTTGAAGCATGCCTCTTCAGTCTTATATTTCTTCTCAAGTGCATCCCACAGTTCTTTAGAATTTTTCATAGCACTGTAGACATTATACAAATCATCATCCAAAGCACTTCGAATGTAGCCCTTGCATAGAAAATCAGTCTGTGTCCATGCCACAGAAATCATAAAATTTTCATTGGTCGACATATCAGCAGCAGGCAAAGGAGAGTCTTCGTTGGTGAACTTCTGCATACCAAGAGTGGTAAGCCAAAAGAACACCCTTTGCTGCCATCATTTGGAAAAACAAATCTGTTTTTTCCGCCGGTGGCATAGCAATCCAGCCTGTTGCCTCAACAGTCGGAGAAGTAATAGTAGTTTCACTTGCCATTTCTTTTCACTGTCAAAATAGACAAACTGTCTTAATGCTTCAGAATATCGAGCTCTTTACAACAACAACGATGAAGTTTTTATATTCTTCAAATCGTTGTACAAGTATGAACTTTAATATTCCAACGAAGTTTTTATACTTTTCAAGTCAGAATATTTATTTCATACGGAGTAGAAAACCACATAGGTTTTAGTCTCCAAAACAGAATACAATTTAATATGAAAGAAAAATAAACTAAAATAATTTCTTTAAGATTATTAGTAATCTGTATTGTAAAACGTTGAAACAGTAACAATAATTTCTGAAAATAAAAAACAGAAACTGGACAGAAACTTAAAATAAGAACAGTATCTGAAAAATTATGTAAGAAAAAAAATAAGCTCAATGAATGCATAGTGTGTCATTAAGGAAATTATCCCCTTCAATGTACCCGAGATTTATACATATTTTGTTACTGCAGACTCACAACTCAAGTCGTCTATGACACGTATTGTTGTTTGATTTATGCCTAAAATTGTATATTATATAAATTTGTGTTATACTTTACGTATAAATTTTCTTCACATTTTCTTTTTTTATTTTACGTACGATTCGACTAAGATATCCTATGTACCATTCTTCAAAATAATATCAATCAAAAAAATATGTCGGTCCTTCTCTTTGACCCACACTCTTCTCCCTACCCTCTTTTATGCATGGGTGTCACACATTTATATCACTTCATTGATTGAATTAGATGTACTCTGAATTTTGTTTCAATTATAAAGATCAAATGCTTGATCTAATATAAATATCAAACACAAATAAATTTCAACCAAATTATCATTAATTATCTAGAATATGCTTCTTTTCAATATTACTTGAGGTAGTTCTTGACATATTGTGCAATATAGATATTTAAACAATTTATATCTTGTCAAAAGAAGAGGATCTTTGATCCACGTACAAATGGGGTTAATTTTGTTAGATTGTCATTTGATTAATAGTTATTATTTCACAAAGTTATTTTTTTTGTTAAAAAAATTAAAATCAAGAAGAAAAATAATTTTGTATGATAATGATTATTAGATGAATGACCTTATGAAAAATTAATCCCCCATTAATGATATAAAAGTTAAAACAACATTTATTTATTTTTTTTTTAAAAAAGAGACGAAGCAATTTTCATATGGGAAAAAGAAAGGTCTAAAAGACAAAGCAATCTTACATCGTTTCATATGGTTTCACATGATCTATTCTTATACAAAGACAAATGCAATATGACATTTTTAAAAAGAGATGAATTAAATAAATAGAAAATCATTGTTAATTTATCGCTACATAACTCATGATATATAACAACTATATTTTTTGTTATTTGTTGTTAATCTGTTGCTAAAAAAAATAAGGATGAATTATTTTGTGTAGAGATAGCGGACCCTGCGCATAGCGGGAGTTTAAATGCACCGGACTGCCCTTTTTTATAGCTAGAATTTGTTTGTCACTATTTCCTTCTTTCTCTCTCTTTATTTTTGGGGGGTATTGTGAGTTCTATATATATGAGTTTAACTGACACAAAGAAAATATATTATCTCTGTGTGAAATGAATATAAATGATGAATTTAGAGAATTTAAACTTTGAATTTGTGGATACACTTATAATATGTTTAACTGTTAACTTTATTTTAATTATTTGATCCATTAAAAAGGCTCTAAAACTGCTAAGTTACCTAACTATTCCACGGGCTGAAAATCGCACTACATGAAAATTTATTGACATTAGTAATCGAGACTGATCGCAAGGAACTCATTAATATGCTATCTAATACTTCTGTGAGGTAAGAAGGACATCAATCAAGCACATTTTTAGAGAATTTAATGAAATTGTGGATCAGATAGTAAAAAAATATGCAAGCTAGATATTTTTGAAAGCTTGATGACGTACTCCAATCCTTTCATCTTTATTATTCCTGTTTTTAGTATAGACGAAATAGACACTATATTGTCTAAGCTAATTTCTTTATATAATGACTCTTAACGATGTTTAACGAATATAACTTTTTATGTTGTCTCTTCTCAGCTATCTCATGCAATATTGCACATAAATGGTTTTTATATAACCCTACGGCTATCTTTGTATTATAGCATTGCAATTTTCTATCCTAATTATAAACTATATAAAATTAATTTAAACACAACAATACTAAATCCTAATCCTAAACTATGTTGCTTTCTATCAGAAGGCGGGATGAAGAAATAAAATAATAAGAAGAAAGATATTTTATTTGTCCCCCCTTTTTAGCTGGAAATCTCCAAGATTAATAATAAAACACAATCATTGATTTCAATTGAAACACTCAAAATAATGGAACCATATAAAAAAATATAATTTTGCTGCACAGTGGGCCTATTCAGTGTAAATTCCCCAATTGGCCTATTTAGAGTAAATTCAAATAAAACCAAATAAATAAAACGGGAATCAAATAGTACCAAGTAGGAAATTAAAAAATTTACCAGAGGAGTAAAAATTTTAAGTTACTTTTTTTGTTTGATTGTAATATAATTTGTCTAATTGTTTTTCTTACAATATGTTGGATATCTTGTCAATTTTCACAATAAATAATGGCAGGTACACATACAAGATTTTTGCTTCTTTTATGTACAATTATTTGCTCAATGACTTATTGTACTAATTCTGAAAACATCTGGCCAAGATAGCCAAAAAGGACAAAATAAAATTGTACTAACTCCACTAATAATGAAAAATCAGTCCTTGCTTGGTTTTGATTTGACATATAATTTAAAAAAATATATAAAAAAAATAATTGTATTCTTAAATTAAAGGTATATATGATGTACCAAAATATCGTTAATCTTATGGTATTACACATGTCGCATGAAAAATTAAAATTAAAGAGTTGTCAAAAAATTAGTGATATTTTTTTTTTTGAAATGAATTAAAAAAGAAAGTAAAACGATGAATGGTTATGATACGGTTTTTCTATTAATTAGATAATTTCTATTTTGATTTTTAAAAATATTATACTAGTACCACACTAGAAAAAAAATGAACTTTTACTGAAAATTAACACTGGCAGTTCAGTGACATGGTACTCTAATTACTCCCTCCGTTTGATTTTAAATTAACAATATATCGAATTTATTAAAATATTTTTTTAATCTTTTAATTTTAAATATATCATATGATAATTATAATTAATGAGTTACAAAAAAAAGATACATTTTTTTTAAAACGGAGAAGTAAAAAAGTAAAATAAATAAATTAAAAGGTGGGAGTGTTATTTTATGATTTGACGTAAGCATATACTACTATTTACGTTATTTTCTTATCCAATTTTTTTTTTTTTTAAAAAAACATGAAATATACATTTTCGAATGTTATATTCATCATAACAATATATTATAATATGAAAACGTTGATTTTTAAAAGTCAAAATTGTAAATGAGTCAGATGCCCCATATGTTTATGTCCATATTACTTGCATTTGGTCCATTGACCTGTAGGTGACCTTTGACGCGTTATACCTAGTTACATGTAATTTGCTTTTTGTTTTTGTCTTTTATTCGTGTAGTTAAATTGACTAGTGATTTTAAATTAAATTTTGAGATCGAGTTCTGTCTCTCATCTTTCAGTTCATTGCAAGAAAAGATGGAAAAAAACAAAGAAAGTTTTTGACGAATATAAATCCTCAGAACTTGACACTTGAACACCGAGAAGTTTCCTTTTATGACTATTTTTTATTGTTTTCAATTGAATTTTTTAATTTTTTTTTTCAATATTCAATATTTATATTGATAATAGTGTATCGAACAAATATAATTCATTGTGATAAATGAGGTGGATAGGTCATTTGCAACTGTTCTTTTCTTTTCCAAAGTGAAATTGAACTAGTATATTTGTGGTTATACATTTTTGATATGTTTTGACTTGATTATTTATTGGATTATTTTGATTTTTTTTAATTCTTTGGGCTAATTCAATAAACGGATCATGACTTAACTCTTAAAAATATTGAACGAGTTGATCGAGCGAATTTGAATTAATTTTGTCACACCTATATATAGTGTACGTCAAAGCACATGCATTTTAGTTGTTAGCTAGAGAATTTATGTACCTAATTTCATCACCTCCCGTATTCGATCACCAATTAATTTCTTGGGTCATCAAGTTTATTATTATTTTTTTTAAAAAAATAATTATGTCTTAACTATATGTATAATTATATGCTCCTACTTGAGATATATAGCCGTATTTTAATTCTTAATCAAAAGTTTTGAACTTGACTCTTCAATATGGAGAAATTTCTTTATAAAAAAAGCTTTTCTTTTTATAAATCTTATACAACAAAAATCTGAATTAATATAATCAATGAATTACAAATATCAAAATATTATAAATATAAAAGCATAATATACGATGACAATCACAAGAAGGAGACCTTTAGGAAAACATAATATATAATGACGGTCATAAATTTACCATTGTCTTTTTTATATGTACTTCAAACAGAGATGAAATCACTATTTAATTTATCTCTTTATTAAAAAAAAGGTGCAATTATAAAATCCAAAAATGAAAAATAAGACTACGAGGAATAGATGTCCTTTTAAAAAAAAACTCAGTAATAATATTCACACGTGACTATTGTATATCTATATTTAATTACAGAGGGACATGACAAAAGTTCAAAAATGGAAATGGGCCGGCAGTACTGGCTACTCGTTCACTATTTTAAAAATAATTTTTTTGTTAATTTGTCACTTTTAAATATTTAATTATTATTATTTTTCTATTTTATTTTTAATATTAATTACTTATTTTTTAAATTATTTTTAAAAATTTATTACTAAAAAATTAATTAACATGAATATTATAATAAAATACTCATATCGATTATTATTTTTTAAAACATATTCATAATTTAAAGTGGACAAATAAAAAAACGAAGGAATGAATAGTGACTACACTTAAAAGACAGATCATAAAATGCAAATGTACAACGCAACAGTAGGAATTAACAATAAGAATTTCTAAGACATTCATTTAGAAAAACACATGCAAAAGAGAGGGTCATGACTCATCACTATCACTAATAATAATCATAGACATGCATAATTAAAGAAGGCTCTTCTATATATTATTATTATTATTATTATTATCAATTAATAGGAAAGAAACACCTAAAGGTACCGTAGCCTAATAATCAACGAAATAGATTGAAAATTATTACGTTATATTCAATTTTCAGTTTAGATAAAATGAGAAGAAAATTTATTGGAATCAAATTCGAATAAATGCAATGATATTGCCAAAATAGACTACATTTGGCTCTTTTTCTTTTCAAATATTCGAAAGATAAAATTCAATGTTGTTTATTCAAAAAAGGCAGAGAAACACATAAAATTATGATAAAATTTTCAATTATATATTTAAGTTATGTATGATCTTATTATTCTTAATTTTGAACTTATTTTTTTCTTATTATTTACCACATTTATTAATTACCTAGTAAAAAAATTAAGTTAAAATACCGAATGTGTAAACACACGCTTATTTAAAACTAAAAAAGGGGGAATTTAATATATTTTTACATGAAAAACTTACATAAATATACAATATTAAGAAAATATTTACCATCTATAGCAATAAAAAAAATTCACTGAATACTTATAATACAGTTTTAATACATATTGCAGAGAACTATTTATAAAACATATATAATACACGTTTTATAGATTGATAATACATTTATCACATACTTTAATAGACTTATAATACATTGTGTCAGTTTCTTACTACACAAACATAATATATATTTTAAAACACTTATAATACATTTATATTGTATGCATAATTCACTATTAATACAAGTGTAAATTTATCATAATATTACTATGTATTGCTATAAACGGTAATAAATAAAAAATATCGCTAAAATCAATAATTAATTTTTAAAAAGCACTCAATTAAGTAATTTTTCCTTTTTTCATTTGGTTCTTTCAAACTCAAATGACCGAAACCTCATCCTCTCTCAAACTCTTTATCCTCCTTTTTACGAAGGAGGATAAAGAACTAAGCTTGAAGACTTTGATCAAAATTCAGAAGAAGAAAAAAAGAATTAAAATCCCTTTATTTAAGTTCTGGCAAAATTTTAGATGTATTTTTTAAAAAAGAATAATAAAAAAAGAGTAAGAAGGGTATGCCTATTTTTATTGGGTGGGAAATTCAAGAGCCTTTTGACCATTGAAAAACTCTCATTAATATATATTTCCTGAGTTCATTTTTACTTGTTACTATTTCAATTGACATATTTATTAAAAAAATAATTATTAATATAAGTATTTTACGATATTATTCCTACTAATTGATGTGTAGGTTGTGTGTCTATTTGCTCAACTTTATACAAATTTATTAAGTGTGTGCACACCTAAAGTTGAAGGTCATAAATGTGAAATGGGGTCAAGTTAAAGAGCAAATTTATGTATTATGTCTTTATTTTATTTGTAAAATTATAAATCACACATAATATATTAATTTAATTTTTTCATATGACATGTTTAAAATCACAAAATTAAAGGGCATTTGATACATTCTATACATTTTTAATTTGAGACAATTAAATTCAAAAATCTTATTTACTTTTTTAAAATTCGTATCAAATCAAAAATGGAAAAATAAATTCAAACAAAGGGAGTAATACATAATTTCAATTACGCTGAAAGCATATTTTCTTGAATTTCTTTCTCTATCATATAGGGACCATCGAGCTAGCTAGGCAAGGCTAGAGAAGGGGAAGAATTAATCACTCAGATCTATGGGAGCTTGCCACTATTTTCCATGGTACGTAGGAGAAATAGAGATATCGAAACGAATTCAAAATTTAAATTTTATGAATTCAACATTTAAGATTTTTAATATTAAATTTATTATAAGTCAAAAAGTTATGAATTTGTACATCTACTAGTCGTAATAATATTTATAAATTTTTATACATAAATTTACATTCTATATATATTAAAAATATTGCATGTAGATAAACTCGATCTTCATCGTTTTCGATGGAGCCAAGAGAATATGTCATCATTAATTTGAATTTGCTTTGGAAGGCACCTCTTCTTTTTTTTGACAAATGCATGATCTATACTTTAATGCAATGACACTATCATATTATATATGGTCCCTTTCTTATCTTGTCATATTTTTTCATGATAAAAGAAGGGGGTCAGTTTAGATCAACTCTATTAGAGAATAACTGCCACCTTTTGAAAACCATGTGTATTTGTTATTTTTTTCTCCAATCTTATATTCTTGGTCATTTGTGGTTTATCTATTTTTCACTAGATGTTAAACTTTGCCACTGCCCACCTAGCTGTACTCCCTAATATGAATAATGTAGTTATAGATGTTTTAATCTTATACCATATGGTTAATAGTATAATTTAGGCACGATTCTTAAAAGTTTATGGTGGAATGGTAAGTACTCTTTTATTCTTAATCAGAGATCTTGGATTCGAGCGTTGTTGAGTATGAATCGCCTTTGTTAGATGGTGCATGATTTACCACCAGCACCCCCGAATATGGAACTTCTTAACGTGAATCTGTATTTAGTCAGATCTCAATACAAGTATCAGAATCAGGGGCGGATTTAGGCATAGGAGAGGGTGTCACGCCACCCACAAGCTTCGAAGAAAACTCTATGTATATAAGGTGCATATATATATATATATATATATATATATATATATATATATATATAAGCCGTGCCATTCATAGGACAAAAGTATTTTGTGATGTCAGTGGTAAAGGGGCAGAAGTTTAAGTCTTAAGTCGCGGGATTTAATCCCACTAGCACTCTTTTTAAAAAAAAAATTATTTGACTAAACATAAACAAGAGTTTTGTCCTTTTTCTCTTCCTCCTTTTCTTTCTCTTCAAACCCTAACTCCTCCATCAAACTTTTTAAAATTTTCATTCCGCCTCTGACCAGAATATCGGATGGAAAATGAAAAAAGAAAAAGAGCAAACCCTAGTCTACAAGGTCCTTCAGATTTAAAAAAAAATACTCGTGCTAGTAATTATCATGTGGTATATTATTGCTAAAAGCTAGGTTATTAAATATCTTCAAATTTGATATATACTCCAGCAGGTCAAGGTCATGAATTATTGAAGGCTAGTTAATTAGAATGGATGAGATTAAAGAAAAAATTAATTTAATTTTAAGTATATTAAGTATTGGTACTTTTCACAATGAAATATACTCCATTATATTATTTGATTCTAAACAAAGAGATTATATAGTTGACTCTAGCCAAATTTGACACGCATAGATCAATTGGTTAGATAGGGTTCGAAATGCGCATCTCCTCTAAATCCAATAGTATAGAAGGACAAATATTATTGGGAAAAAGAAAAAAGATTCGAACATGAAGACCACATTTTCCTTCATCAAATATGCAAAATTTGTTGGTAAAAAATTGCATAATCGGGGTGTTTATATCAAATTATATTGAGCTATTATAGTTAAATAATTTAATAGGATACAAATATGTGATGATTAATTAAGTGATTTTTTTTATATAAATATACATATGCATCTATCAATCTGATATAAATATTCGGTGTGAATATGTCAATATATTTCATTTATGTGATTTGCATTTTTGACCAATTATTCCAATAAAGAAACATTCCTAATTAAAGATTGCAAGCACCGATGTTGTAGATGTCATAATTAGTCGGATTAGTGATATTCGAATATCAAATGATTATATACCAAAAGAAAATATTGTTGTTGATATGATTTTTGTAACCTTTTCTATTAAATTTCAAGTTGTTATTTTCAACCCAACGATCTCGATGTCTCACAAAAATAGAAGTACAGTTTGTGTGCACCTCACATTTTTTAGACATTATTTATAAAACTATATTGAATATGTTGTTATTGGCTTCGAATCGAAATCAATAAAAAGAATAAAAGAAAAGTTTTTAACTTTCCCAGGCTGGATATCACTGTTATAGGTCTGCATGCATGAGAGGGACTGAAGGATTCTCTTATCTCTACTTCCCTTTTTTTTTCATGGAATTTTCTTCTTTTTTTTCTCTATGCACTGTTTCTTTTTTTTTTTAGTATTTTAATATTTTAGTCCATCCTTTTTCTCCTATGGGAATTTATAATGTTTATGTCAGAATCCATAAAACTTCACCTACAAAATAATTAATTGAAGGGATTCCTTGACATATATAACGGTAAAGTAATTTCTGTATAACTTAAAATTCAAGTGAAATCAGCTATATATTAATACTTATGTTAGGGTCAATATAGCTATATTACACCCCTACCACATAGTTTCGACAACAACAAAAGTTATGAAAAAAGATATCAACAATACTACTGAAAAGGTCGAATTAGTTATATTTTCTCTACGCAATCATTTGTATATCTAGACATTGTGGCGAATAGACGTACGCTTAGATGGAATGTACGTAGTGCATCTCTAATTTCTAAAATCATGCATGTATAAACACGAAATGCTTCGTACACTTAATTGTCATTTTTAAGTTTAGAAAACAAAAGAAGTAATGGTACTTGAACACAGAGAGTAGGTGTTGTTTTTAGTGTAAGCTGTAAAAAAAATGGAACCAATGAAAGAGTACACACATGACATCATTTTCTTTCAATGAGTTTCCCTTTTTCACTTTTTTGGTATTATTTCCTTTGATCCTTTTGCTATTTTTGAGATGCTCTTTAATTTTATTTATGGCCTTATTGATTGGAACCTCTATATATACATTATTATGCCTTTGTCATTATCAATAGTAGGCTAATTAATACACCTAATATATATAGCTCTATATATATTTTAAAACTTTCTTGGATTTTTATTATGTGCTGTGGAGTCTAATTCATTAGCACCAAAAGATCTTTAATGTTTTCTTTTGTCAAATCCAACAACATGTATGATATGTATGATCTTCTTCTCACCATTCATTTATGTTGTATTCGATCTCCAGCGAAATCAAAATTTAAAATTTATGGATTCTAATCCATTCTAATTTTTCTAAGTTTTTGGGTTCTAGACTAAGGGTATACGTACATATTGATAAGTAAATTTTTAAGACAAATACAAACGTTAAACAAATGTTTCTGAATTCGATCAAACCTATAGCGGACACTTTAGCTCAAGCCCTAGCTAGTTGCACCTCAACCAATTGCATTATTATTAAGAATGGGCTACCAAAGTCATCTCTTAGTTAAGTACTACGTATCCACCACACTACTCTTCTAACTATACAAACATAAAAATGGGTGTCAATGTTTTTCTTTCCTTTGCATCCACGTTGTTTTGCCTTGTTGCCTCCTTTGAGTTTTGTTGACTTAGCTTCCCGCATAGTATTGGGTTCATCTAAATTCAATATTTTCAATACAAAAATGTAAATTAATATTTTAAAAATCATTAAATTTGTAACAAATTATAGATTGGAACTCACTACAACAAAAATAACTTTTAGCGACAATAATTATGCACATTAACAAAGAGTGCTAAAACCTTTACCGGCATTAGTTAATTGTCATTAGATCCAATGTCGTTATAGGCTTTAGCGACATTTACAAAGAATGTTAATTGCTTCTAAAAAGACATTTTTAGTAACAATTAAACCATTGTCATTAATTAATTACCGCTAAAGATCATTTTTGGTGTAGTGACTCTTTATCTTCGAAATGCAATAAGTTTATTTAATGGTTATAAACAACTTAAAAATTGAATTCCTAAAATATAAATTTTGAATTTATCTCTACCCATAGATACGTAACACCCCCTTTAATTAATCTGGACCATATTCTCATTTCTATTCACCTACCTTTACGTAAACAATCAAATGTTTATATAAAAGTGTGTGTGGATGGCATGCGCTTAACTTCATTAGAAATATTTTATATGCCACACAAATTCTATCTGTAGCGTTAATTAATTTTTTTATTATATATTTTTAAAAATATTTAAAATTGTTAATTATTGTGATTTATAATAATTTTTATGTTATTTTCAAAATAATATATATATGGCACGTATGAAATTCGGAGAGCCAATCAAATGATAGATATATATATATTGTTATTATCATCCTTGAAGGGGGTTGGCCTAACTAAACCATTCCAATACAAAAAAAAATTCCTAAAATGGTCATTTTCATACTTAAAAATGATGAAGTTTAAGATTAGGAATGTATTTGGTTAATGAGGAGTTTAATGAGAGCTAGTTGAGATAGATGCTATTGTTCCCGGGCAAGGCGGACCTACGTGGGTGTGGGGTTCACCCGAACCCTTTTGGATTATTTTTTTCATATATATATATATAGGGTAAGGCTGCGTACAATAGACCCTTGTAGTCAGGCCCTTCTTCGAACCCCGCGCATAGCGGGAGCTTTAGTGCACCGGGCTGTCCTTTTATATATAGGGTAAATTTTCTATATTATTGTACATGTATTATTTTGAATCACTTAAATCAAAAATGAGAGACAGCTCAATGGTACTAGGCTAAAAATGAGAGACAGCTCAATGGTACTAGGCTATGCAACTTCGGCTCCAAATATTATCCTCAATTTGTAGGTTCAATTTCTGCTGGGGGTGACATTTATATTTTTAGAACCCCATGAGTAAAAATCTTGGATCAGTCACTGTTTCCAGGGACGGAGCTACACCTAGTTAAGGGTGGTCAGATGAACAATCTTTGTCGGAAAATTTTTGCGAGTATATATATTAAATATTGATATTGTCAGATATATATTAATTACTGAACACCCTTGACATAGTAAAGAAATATAGCCTTGTCTGGGTGTGCAAATTCACCTTGAAGGCTTGGGTTCAAGCCTTGACAGGGGCGTTTCATTAAATTTTTTAGTTCCGTTTTGTCCTAAAGTATGAACACTCTTTAGACTATAAGATTAAAAGACATTTTGGTACATTTAACATATATTTTTTTAACTTGTCCTAAAGTATGAACACCCTTGATAAAAATTCCGACTTCACCACTAATTGTTCCACGAAGAAAATAAAAAATGAAAAATCGTTTAATGAGAGGAAGTTTGAATAGAAAGACGTTGTTTACAAGTTATAATAGACAGATATCAATAATGTATTGAAATTGAAACTGCAAAATAAGCAGATTTAACTTGTTATTAAGGGCATGACATGATATGATCCTCCAAGTCAAAGCTCTTTAAATTTGAAACACACAATAATAACGTACAAGATTTTCCAAAAGAATTCAATAATTAGATGCTTTTCAACCGCCTAATTTAATAGTAATCTCATTCTAGGGGGCGCAAATTTCTTGGCTCAAATTCAGTATCCCTTCGGACCACTTTACTTCTCACATTTTATTTTATACGCCTCTTAAATTATGTGTTTTGACTATCATACGCCTCCAGCTTAAAGGGCGCGTTTGAGGCCCAAATTGTACTAGGCCCAGCTTTATATCGTGGCCCAACATAGCAGCGCTTTGATGAAAGGGAAACTTACATAGATATGTCATATTAAGAAAATATTTATCATTAATAGCAATAACATATTTTTTTCATTAGACACTTATAATACAATTTTAATAGATATCACCAAAAATAATTTGTAAAACACATATAATAGAAATTTATTAATGGATAATACATTTATCACACACTTTAATACATTTTCATGTTTCAGTATTTGCATTTGATCGTTTAATTAGTTAATTGGATTAACGATTTTGTCGAATCATGTTTAGATTAATTCAAAAAGATAGTCAAGAGTTTTTTTTATATATACTATGTATCAATTAGTATTTGTAATAATAAAGTGTGTTTTTTTTAAGAATATAAAGACATCAGACCAAATTACACTTATAATAAATTCTTATATATCATCAATTTTGATCCCATATATATCTTATCAGAGTGGGTCAGCAAGATTTATTGGACTATTTATTTGGCTATTCAATTTTTGGACATTAAAACGTAAAGAATAAACACAGCAAAATCATTAGTCACATTAATTAATTGAATATAAGAAAGAATATAAACATATTATATATGTTCTTAACATAAGAACATTTTTCCCTTTCAATTATTAATTGCAATAAGTCCTTTTCTTTGAGCCAATCAGGACGTTGATGATTAGATGAGTTAATAATTGTTAAACAAAATTGGTTACCCTATCTTTTTTATTGTGTGTTCGGTTCAAAGAAAAATATTTATTTCTTTTTGAAAAATGATTTTCAGAAAAATATATATGTTTCTTACCTATTTTCTTGTGCACCAGCTAAAAATATATTATCCTAAACGTATTTGTTACCTATTTCACAAAACGACGTGTTAATTAATAAAGTGCTAATCAGGTGGCTTTCTTCAAATCAGGGATTAGCATTAGCATAAACCAACCAAGAAGTTTCTGTTGGAATAATAGAGTATATTTTCCTTCATTAGTCACAATATGGGAACCACAAATTTTAAGTTGAATATTTTTTGTAAATATTGTGGACCGTAACATTTAATTTGAACTATATAATATCTTAATTGTATAAAAATTTCACGTGGAGACTATTTTAATATCGCCACTTAATTTATACTTACCTTTTTTTAAAAAAAAATAATTACACATACCTATTTCAGATACGGTGTTTGAAGTTAAGTTTGTCAAATTCAAACTTCAAAATGCAAGAAGTTACATATAAGAGAAGTTCATGCTTTAAGTAATGGACTTCAGTTATATTTATCTGAACTCAATCATTTTATCTAAACTTTAGCCTTTTTGTTTGAACTACAGTCATAATTGAAGTTTTTATACTGTAGTTCAAACATTGTCAAAACTAGCTTCAGTTATTATTTATCTAAAGTTATCACGAAATTGATATACGTATTAAAAAAAAGTGGACACAAATTAAATCGCAACATCAAATCGATAAACATTCAGTTATCCCCAGCCCACAGGGGCAGAGCCACATGGTGGCTAGGGATTCATCCGAACCCCCTTCGGTGAAAAATTATACTATTTATATATGGTTAAAATATTTTTTTATGTATAAATAGTGAATATCGAACCCCCTTCAGCTAGTTCGTGTATCTACTTCTTTAGATTTTGAACGCATTATTTAAAATTCTGATTCCGCCATTGCCGGCCCATCTCCTTATTTTTAACATTTAAAAACTAAGAGTGGGCTAACCGATTATTAGGTGATAAGAATATTTATACTCCAAACAAATGACAAAGGATACCACTTTTTTAGAAAATATAAATGATTTAAATTAAGAGGATAGTTTTGCGTAAGCCATCCCTAGACATCGAAATTTTATAGGACGAGTTCTATTTTAGTTAGGATTTCTTGGAGGTTACTTTACCCTGAACTCTAATTCATGCCTATATAAAAGTATTATATTCCCTTGAAAAGTCATCTCAAAAATTCAGCAAATTCATGGAATATTCATAAAGAGATCAAAATATGTCAAACCTTTCTTGATAATCAAATACTTCGAGAACATATACAAATCCTTTCATGGAGATCAAATCCAAATCATCCTAGTTTAATAAATACGCTATTAACGACTTTTGAATCAAGGAGAAAATCTAGAGAGGAACAGAATTATAACCGCACTATTTATCAATAAAATATTCTTGTTTCTTCAAATTTTATTTATGATTGATAAATTTTCCATATATTTAAAATTTGTTGCAAACACCATCTCTATTAGTTAAATTAATTAAGTGGTCAATTGTCTTCATCATTTAGCTAACTAGTGCTATGTACCAACACGTATTGTGGTAGGATGACTGGGGTCGCTCCACCGAATTAGCCAAAGGTTTGGAATTCGAAGTTTGGATATAAAAAAAATTATGTTGGAAGTGTTATTCTGAGAATGAGCCCTCTAACACATGATTCAAATATAGTCAAACTCCAGTACAAATGTCAAACTAACTTATTTACATGCTCTCCTCCCTAATGTGGGAGAACCTTGCTCTCTCTCTCTTTCACTTTTAATCTTCGAGTAAAAATTAGATCAATAAGTGTCAAAGTAAAGTTCACCCAAAATTGAAGAAATTAGGTACATGAGATAGTGGCCCTTCTAACGGGACTTGACAATGCAAAGTTGGTACTCCTTCTGTCTGTCTTAATTTATGTGTCACAATTCAAATTTTTTGATTGATACAATTAGTCCTTTTTTATCATAATTTTTTTTATATCTTTTAAATATTTTTAATTATCAATTATTTTTAATTTATAATATTTTTATATAATTTTTAAATATATAAATTTTATTTTTAAAAATTTTAAAAATTATTTATATTCAAATTTACGATTAAAATTAATCTCTTTAGATAGAAATAATTGACCGAAAATAAAAGTACAATTCTTCATAGAGTAATTATTTCCACTCTAAAAATAGTACAAGCTCCACATGACACTTCACTGCAAAATACACATGCCCAAACTTTTCTAAAAGAGAAGAATAATCAGACAATCTACATAACTATGTACCTCCTTCCCCATTCTACACGTTATTTCTTTTAACTTGCATTGACAACTTTAATAAATATTTTGAATTTCAAAAGTGAAAGGTGAATCGACTAAGAGCCCGTTTGGATGAGCTTAAAAAAAGTAACTTTTATGTATGAAGTGTTTTTAGAATTTTGAAGTGCTGAAAGTTATTTTTATAAATAATCAATTGAGTGTTTGGATAAAAGTGCTTATGTTGAAAATAAGTGTTTGAATTTTAGGGTTAAAAGAATAAAAAGGGTAGTTTGGGAATTTAGTTAAAATATAAGGGATATAAAAGTAATTTCCATGGTTAAACAAAATGGTTTAAGCACTTTGAAAAAAAAAGTTAGAAATCCTAACTTTTCATTTTTGACTGACTTTAAGAATTTTATAACTTAAAGTTAGAGGCTTTAAGTTGGTCAACCAAACGGGCTCTAAATCTTAAAAGCTAAGGCAATGATTTTTTTTAATTTTTTTTTTGGTTTTCCTCGTGGTGTTTGATATCTATTTTGAGGCCGATTAATTCTGATTCACATGGAGAATTCTACTTAGAGATATAACCACAGACCTTAAGGATGAACGAACTATTTACTACTATATCACATCCTTTGGTAAAGACAATGAAAAGTTGATGTTGAGATGTGCTTAACTATTGAAAATTGAAAGCATTTGACAACCTTGTTTCAAGGAGGAAAATTTGCATAGAAAGATGGATTTCCACCAAACAAAAGGTCATGCAAATAATTATTAGAGGTAAGCATGAAGAATAAATGAAACAATTAGGAGTATTTAGAAAAGAAGCAACCAAACAAATTTCTTTATGATTTTGAGGGACATTGTTTCAAGGGAATTGAAAATAATGTGAAACTTCTTTGTCATAATTAGTGATATATATATATATATATTTGATGGGATTCCTTACTTTCTCTTTAATCTTTCTTTTCTCTCCACGCATTTTGACTAATGTATGGAAGTCTCTCCATTTTAAATAATTTATCGTGTTTTTCTTTTACATGTTTCTTAAAAAAATATTAAATAGGAGAGGATTTTATTGATTATTTTATCCTTATTTATGTTTTAAAATATATTTTTTTGAAATAATTATTTATAGAAATCACGACAAATAATTTGAAATATGGGAAGTATGAATCAATTTAGATGAAACAAAGGAACATGGACCTTTTTATTTTGTTTGATTGTTCCAAGGAGATTGATTGTATTGTTCTCATTTAAATTTCACTTTTTTGGTGCACATGATATGGAGGAACTTATTGGGATTCTATACCACTATCACATTATTATTGTTATTTGTATTTTGTGTGTGGCCATTCATGGATTTTGATTGGGATGCTACTTTAAAATTAGAAGGTGAAGTGTGGGGATATTTCTTTATCAGTATTTCAAGAATTAACTTTTAAAATTTTTTTAATCAAAATCACATCTTTGGTTTCCTCGTCTACTGATTTGTCTGCATTTTCTTGAATCTATCCTTAAAATATTGGGAAGAAGAAAGTATAATAACACTAAGTTTTGGTGTGTAGGGTTAGTCAATACATGTGATGATAGGAGATAGACTGTATTCAATGAAATAGTTGATGCGTAAAAATTGGTTCGAATATCACAAGTAAAAGAAAATCATACTTGTCAACACATTTTTTCTAAAAAGCAATTTTTTAAAAAATATTATGGTGTCAGGGTCAGTTTGCTCACACCTTAACTAATTTCATCTGGTACCTATACTAACTCCACCAAGATAAATACCTTGTAATTTTTTCCACAAAAATTTGGAGAAATCATTAATGTTTTTGCCCACTAACATAGGTCCATGTCTGGCCAACTTTTGAAGCTTATAATATGGCAATTGATGATGCTCTATTGACTTAGAATTAAAGTCATCTTATGAATTTGATAGTGCTATTTGAGAAGAGTTTTGGTCTTGGCAATGTGAAGAGGATATTTAAAGTCAAATTGGATTTGGTGCATAAATTCAACAAATATTATTATCCTTTATTTGATTATATTATAAAAAACTCAAGTCTATCAACAAGTGCATCTATCAAGTATTTAGGTCATACAGATATTCAAAAACGACAAATAATATTCAAACACGTCATTAAGGAATCATAATGGTAACAAACAGCCAGATTTTAACTTCTATAAATGAAGAATTATCATTATCACGAAACTTCAAACTTCACTGGTAAAACTCCAAAATAAAGCCAAAATATGGCCAGTGGATATTGGTTTTACGATAATAATGGAAATATAAGACTCTACATTGAATCTTTAAAGCCCAAAAAAACTGATGGAGTTTCAGGTGTAGAATTTAAAATTTCATAATAGTAGTTACTTTTTAAAAGGAGGGTCGAAAAATGACCAATAAATGTTATTTCTACTGATTTTTGACAAGTTAGTCTATAAATATATGAACAGATGATGTGTTGGATTTAAAACTTCCAAAGAAGCATTTGTAGTATTAGAAAACATTATTCTCGAAATAAAACACAATAACGTACAAGATATTGCAAGAATTTAATAAACAGAAAAGGATCAACTATACCACTATACTATCAGAAATAGTTTAAATACACCCCTTGTTAATTGTTATACTTTCGGATCGAAATTATATATCCTTTCTGTTATACTTTCGATTCAAATATACCCCTATTATCATTATACTTGATACAGATTCAGAACAACTTTGTATTCATATTGGCCTGTTTGATTTGGGGAGTAGGCCCAGAAGGAACAAAATATAATTAAGTTGGACTTTCATGTATGGACCAAAGTCCAGTTAGCATGAAATAAAACAGCCACCTAAAATAGGTGGTGAAGACTGATTCCCTACAAATGCAATAAAATGGGTCACCATTAAGCTGTGCACCAGGCACTATAACTTGTCAACCATTCACTAGTCACTATATAACATGAAACATAAAAGATCAGACCGCCAAATTGGGCCCCTAACTAATGACTACACAACTTACAACCCGGCCTAACGATTGTAAAAAGTTACAGTTCTTCTATATCCTCAAGTGAATCAAACTCTTCATTAAGTTGACAAAGTTCTTCATCATCAACAGTAGCTGTGCTAAACCACTTAGGTTGAGAATGACCCCATGGCATTGTTGGCGGGACACTATCTTTCAAACTCTGCTCAATGTATGTCTCTGCATCTTCTGACTCTGCTTGCTTTTCTTTTTTAGGTTGGTTAAACAGCTGGGACTTCATCTCCCAGCAAATTTTCAGGTCTTCCTCATTTCGAGCTTTATTCAACTTATCCATAAGATCAGTGAATGCTGCAACATGCTCAGCTTCAGCGGTCTTGGCCTTTTTCTTTTTGCCAAGTGCATCTAGATCATTAAGGTCAGTAGCATTGTCACCTGCCTCCAACTTCCTCACCTTCCTCAATCCCTGATCTATAACATATTGCATCCTCTTTCTGGTATTCTCTATTCTAACTGGATCTGACCTAAGCTGTAACTTCAACCGGTTTATCATTGCTTCATTATCATCTTCTGTTGAATCATCCTCATTCTTCTCATCCTCTGCAGAATTCACAGCAAACACCTCCTCTAATAGACCAACATTCTGCACGTATCGATCAAAAGCTTCATTTTCAGCTGCAATGTTTCCATCCCTGTATTCCTTTAACTTCATAAACCTCCATTCGTTTATGACTTGTGCATCCTGTAGTTTATCATCAAGGTCAACTTTTAAAAAAAGTAAACTCATGGAGAAAACACAAGAACTCCGCATACCTTTCTGCTCAGTGGCCTCCTCGACCTTAGTGGGGTCTGCAAATTATTGAACTGTGCAAAATTGGTGGAAAGTTGACGAAGTGAAACAGCTCTGTGCGAGCTCCTTTAGAAAATAAAAAAGAAGTTAATACAATATTCCAAATAAAGAGCAAGAAGCTCAGTAATCAGCAATCTATTCTGCCTAAATTAACAGAATATTTGGGTGGGGGGGCATGCAGTAGATACAGAAATGCGCGTGAACAAACCCTAGTAATTCAACAGATTATTCCACAGAAGGTAACTTAACAATCAAATAGCATAATAAAATTTTGAGTGCCAAGAACTTGCAATGCAAATGCAAAAGAGATCACATCAAAATGGCAGATAAAGGCTCCTTGAAGCGCATTTCTAATGTAGAATTGTTAACTGAGACAGCTGATGATTGCAATTTACTAAAGATGTCGTATATAACGTGATCATGCATTTTTGAGTAAAACTTACCCAGAGTGAGATGCTTCAGTGGACTGCTGGTCCACCACAGGAGACCCAGAAGCTGGTATCTTATCTGGAAGAGTTGAACCACCTTTCAGAACTGCACAAGGCCAAATAAGGGATACATATTCTTGAGCACAAGAAAGGAATGACAGAATCACATTAGAACATATTCTCCAGGAAGCCCTTTAGTACAAGCTTCCAAGAAACAAGAAATTGCCTTAACAGAATATGTGCTAAAGTCCCTGCTATCAGTCTCTTCCATCTGATGATTTTAATATTTGATCCTTTCAACGTTTTACAGAACCAGGCAGTCAATGAAAAGTTGACTAATAATTTACAAGTCAAAAGCCCCAAATGCAGTTCATTACCACATAACATCCCAATGATGTCAAAACAAAGTTTACACCAATAGTGTGAAGATATATGCCAGAGACACTGCCTTTATGCATATGCCTTGTTAATCTAATGCAGAAAACATTTACAGATACTCAAACCATGAACCCATAATTCCCCAAAGACTATGGTTGGGTATCAGGTACTCCACACTCTCCCTCACAGATACCTGACTCTAGTTGGAGGCCAATTTTTTAATCTTGACTACATGTGGTGGCATGTTTCTCTACTACTCACAACCAACATTAACCAACATCTGGTGAACGAACAAGTAATCCAGTAAGCATCTGGGACCTCCTGGTAACTACTTTCGGAGATTCTCAGTGCAGCAATAACTCACAAGTTATCTGAAAGGGGAAAGCTTTAGGTACCAGGCCTCTAGTCCAAGTTTGATGATACTCTTTTCAAAATTTAAAGCCAGGAATAAATCACATGAAGCACTGTGCCCATCTTTAGATGTTAAACTTCATAACAGCATCTTTAGAAGTTAACTTCATAACAGAACTGTGCCCAGGAATAATGCTGTTATGAAGTTTAACATCTAAAGATGGGCACAGTGCTTCATGTGATTTATTACTGGCTTTAAAATTTGAAAGAGTATCATCTAACTTGGACTAGAGGCCTGGTACCTAAAGCCTTCCCCTTTCAGATTACTTGTGAGGTATTGCTGCACCGAGAATCTTTGAAAGTAGTTACCAGGAGGAGGTCTCAGATACTTACTGGATTACTTATTCGTTCACCAGATATTGGTTAATGTTGGCTGTGAGTAGTAGAGAAACATGCCACCACATGTAGACATGATTAAAAATTTGGCCTCCAACTAGAGTCAAAATATAAGATTAAAAAAATATGATATATAAAAGATAATACTACTAATGGAAAAGAGCAATTTCTTCACCATACATAACAAAAAGGCATAGGTACAATTTATTAAATAGAATTGAGGAATACTGACAGCAGCTGTGAAATTTTAAAGTTGATCATACCATGTATATGACAGGGATTTTGCGCTTTCGCGCAGCAGCTTTTGCATGACTGGAACGGACACCTGCACATTCGATTCTCGCCCATTAGAAAGACAACATATGAAGAGAGGGGAAGGGGGGAAAAGAAATCAATAAACTAGCAAGAATGAGAGAAAATAGGACAAAAACTTTAAATAAGTAAATTAAAAGCAATCCCAAAAAGGTTTTGACATGAGAGAATGAGATCAATGAGATGTAGTGATGCTACTTCGACTAATTGATCAACTTAAATCATGAGGGTAACTTTACATATCTTGGCAGATCATGCAAGACAGAAACTTCCACGTACAATTGAAGTCTTAAAAGTAAAGAATACCATAAAAAATATGAAGGTTAGAATATTTGTGTCAGAAACGACACCTTGTAATGCCTTAAAAAGGTTAAGAGTTTTACTCATTATCAAGCTATTCAATGTTATGTTAAGAAATACAGAGATACCAAATGGAGAAGGAAGATCATGGTTCAAATATATATATGAACAAATGAGATGTTCAGAGTTCTGCTGTGGTGTTAAACTTACCAGTCATATGACAAGATTAGACATACACAAGATAAGTGAAGCAGAAATAAGAAAGTTAAAGATAACTATGTGATCATACGATACTAGAAATGATTAGATCCCACAGAACGTACAAGTAGTACACACGGAGTATAAGAAGAGAGAATGTCAGCTGAGATGATATGGTTATGTCATCCGTAAACCCTCAGATGCACAAATTCATCAGTGTGGGCACTATGACGATTGAAGGTGTTGAAATAGAGGAGGCCGACTTAAAATCATATGGACGCTAGTTGTCTCAAACAATCAACAATCTTTTAAAATCCATAAGACTTCAGCAAAAAACATAATACAATAGCAGCAAGAGATCCAACACCAACTAATTGAGATTAAGGCTTAGTCCTACTAGATTAAGCTCAGCGTTTGCAAGGAATAGGTTCTTTCACACTAGCATTATTCTGCACAGAGATTACCATTGCCTACTAAAAGAAACATATTTTATTAAACCAAGAGATTTACTCAATGATCAAGTTCCATCCCTAACTCCGAGATCCTGAGATCAAATACCACTCACTTAGCACCAAGGGGTCAAGCTCACCTCTCCAAAATAATCATAATTTTATTTTTTACACTTGATATAAAGGGTAATAATTCACATCAAATTACTTATAGAATAGAATCAAAGAATACACCAATGTAATACCCAAGTAAGGCTAAGAAAGCAGATGATCAAATATCTGACAAAATGATACGAATAGTAAAAGGTGACGGAGTACTGTTATCTGAAGCTTAAAAACAGAATCACCTGTCTGCATCACCATTGATATCTTCCTCCATTTCTACCTTCACTGTTTCTCTAAAAGTTCTTT
This sequence comes from Solanum dulcamara, assembly GCF_947179165.1. Classification (NCBI taxonomy): domain Eukaryota; kingdom Viridiplantae; phylum Streptophyta; class Magnoliopsida; order Solanales; family Solanaceae; genus Solanum; species Solanum dulcamara. Next base: position 73,715,591 of record NC_077241.1, on the reverse strand, counting down.
TACACAGATAGAGAGAAGAACGGAGGAATAGAGGAAAGAGGGGAAACAGAGATAAGTTGTAAGGCGACTTTCACTATTTAAAGCCAACATACATGACAACAACCTTTAGAGATGTATCACAATTAAAAATTATAGTTAATGAACTATTCCTCTTTTGACTAGTTAGTTAATGATTATCAACTTCTCTAGAGTCAGATTTTGACAAACTGGCTACTTATATCGAGCATCAGATTTCTGTCATAATGACGACAATTAAAGGTGTCGAACGACGACAAGTCTCAGTTGTAACTTGTAACGGCTTCAAAGTTCACGTGGATATTAACTTTTCCCTGCTTTTCAGGGAGAGAAATTTAAATTTAATCATCTGTCTTTATTTTCCATGAAAAAGTAAAAGCATTTAGCAAAAGTGAAAGGGGGTAAAAAAAAGCCCCCTTTCTCAATTGAGTAATTGCTATATAAAATCATACCCCTAAGACTGCAGCTTCATGAAAAGGTCTTCGCCTTATGAATGTAAATTTGAATGGATGATCAAGCAGAAAAGCTCTTCCTTAGTGCTTAAATAAGTAACTTCTTATACACTGCAAGTACTAGATTGCTAAAGAGAACACACAAGTTCTTGATGAAAAGAATTGTCATAACCACTTTTAGAACATCTAACCATGAAAAAATTAAGGGAAAAAAATATCATTCCCCTACAAGCTCAAAGAAGTAAATCTTTATTTCACTTTGTACATACTAAGAGAGATAAAGAGAATACACCAGTTCTTGATAAAAAGAAATTTCACTGAAAAGCGGAGGAGGAAACTCAAAATGAAGAAAAAATGGTAGTTGAATTTCTTTTTTAAATTTTATACAAGTAAAAAGTGGTAGTTTAACTTTGATAACTATTATAACTTCCACACTGAAGTATGAAAAGGTGAGTCCACAACAAGATCAGAGAAATTGAAGAAGTAAAGTTGCAAACTGTATAGATACTTATTCTCATGCTACTGAAATTGACAATTTTTAAGAATTGAATCGGGTGGAAAAAACATATCCTTTTGTTAATTCACCAATTAAAAAAGTACACGATTATTAACCTTTCTTTGGATTTAAGTAATCGATAATGCAAGTAATATTTCATTTCTTGTTTCTGTTAATAGAAATATATATCTACGATGGTATATTCTCGTAATGCTTTTCCGTTTCCGCATTCTAGAATATTGATATTATCTGAACATGTTTACCTACCCAAAAGTACCTTGCTTTCACAAAACTCTCCAAATATACCATAACAAAATTGGAAAAAGAAGAGGGGAAAACTCATCAGAAAACAGTCTTTTTGCTTGATAGGTAAAATATGATGACTAAGAAAAAAGTGATATATTGTTGCATACCAAAGCAAATAACTAATGCACTATGTTGTAAATAAGAGGAAGCAAAATCCGAATTGATCTCTGACACGCTCAACTAATGATCTAACCGACTAACATCCGAAATAAAATGGCTGTGGCAAAATATTCTGTCTGCAAGGATCTAATAAATAAAATTTAATCAGTCACACCAAATTTGGTTTCCAACAAGTATCTTACAGGTGTTGCTCCCCCTTTTCGAAACTTCTTTTTCCCGAGCAAAACCATAGATATGCCTCATGTAACTCCATCCAAACCTAAAAAAATCATCCAGTACCACGAGAACCCTCTAAATTCTAAATTTGCACCTACTAGAGAAGCCAACAACAGAGTCATCTAACTCGTACTTCCAGGCTTCTTCTCTGAAAATTGGCTAATCAGAATACTGTCGGCTCCTCCAGCTAAGTAAGACATTCCTATTACTAGCAGTATCAGGTAACCATCAACAAGTCTGTGTGTAACAGCTCTAGTTTATTTTGTATAATCAATTGGGATGAAATGGCATTTTGATAAAGAATCAAATTACATTTGATAAGCTTTGTGATCTTGAATTGCTTAGATTGCTTTGCTTGGGATTCTCTAAGTAACCAAACCAAATGATTTAGTGTTTGAAGCAACCTAACAATCAGCTTATATTTCAAATGTAAAGCACTAAAGTAATTGTTTCCACAGACAATTAATGGGCCTGACAAATGCGTGCACAAAAATAAATAAATTTCAATTAATCAGAAACCTTTCAAACCTCAACAAGCAACAACTACAACAACAACAACATACATAGTGTAATCCCACAAGTGGGATCTAGGAAGGGTGGGACCTTACCTCTACCTTTGCGGGGTAGAGAGGTTGTTTCCGGTAGACCATCGGCTCAAAAGAAATATTACCAATGCTTGAAAGTAAGAAAGAAAAAGAGACAACAAAATAACAAATGTACAAAACAAGTGTATAGTTGTCAACAGATACTAATACACATTGGATAAAAGGAAACTAAGTGATACCTAAATTATCCTACAAGAAGTACGAAAACACTCGACTACGTATTCTTCTTCGGCCTACTTCTACTACCTCTCCTAACTCCTACTATAGTCGACGTCTCACACCTCCTCACTGGCACACCTTCGCACTTTCTCTTCACATGTACGGCCCATCTCACCCTTACTTCCCTCATCTTTTCCCTCATCTTGTCCGTTACGGAGGTTACTCCCTCCTTGTCCCATATAACTTCGTTCTCAATCATATCTCTCCTAATATACCCATACATTTATCTGAGCATCATCATCTTCTAAATGTGGGCATTCTTAACTGGCCAACACTCATCCCCAAACGAACGCCCTTCAAATAATTCATTTTATCTTTATAGAGATACATGCCAAATTCATTGTTTCTTCTCAATTGTGTACAAAGATTCTTCCTTTCTCTTGAAAGATTGGTGAGCTGCAATTGGACCAAATACTAAACGCCGCTCCATTTCAGTATTTGTCTAGCCAAAATCCAGTGGTTAAGAACATGAAATCTGAAAGCAGTAATCACATCGAGAAGGAATGAACAAATGATTCCCTTTAACATGGAGCTCAAACTCGATACACCGAAAGCAAATTATTTTCCTTATAGCTGGGACAAAATACAAATTGAGTAAAAGAATGTCTGAAACTCCCACTACTACAAGCTCTTCCCACCCACCCCCTCCACCAGCCCACAGGCCATTAATAAAGTGCATTTGCATTAATTTGTCTACTAATTATACATATCTGGCTCCACTAATACTAATAAAACACATAAGTCAAAGGAATACTTTAAACTCTGAGTTCACCCAAACACCGTAATATAAAACAAAGCTTAGAGAGTACAAGATATGTGCAGTAATCTCCGAATTAGGGTTTCTGAAGCTCAATTTCAATGGAATAAACTGAAAAGCGCAATACAGAAACGACAAAGAACAAAGACATCACCTTGAGCGAGCAACATTGCCACACTTTATGCACTTGGGTTTATTAAGCCCTCGAAGATTTTTTGATGCGTTTGTGGTCGGAAGGCTGGAAAAAGCAGCAGCGGTTGCGGTGGGAACGGCGGGGGAAGGTGACGGTGATGGTGACGGTGACGGAGCGTTGTCGGCGCTGTGATTACTTAGGGCAGGCGACGATGCAGCCATTGATGAACAAATTACGCATTCAAAGGCTTTGCCTCTACGCTTTCATTCATTGAGATGGCGGAGCAACCGAGGGAGAGTTCTCGTAACGGTTAACCGCGGCGGCGCGTGGGTTCAACTGCTCCGTTTTGTTGCTGAAAAGTGCTACAGATTTTGTCTTCGATTGGGTGAAAGACTTATCAGGCATAAAAGATCGGTTTTTATATAAGGAGTCATTGGACGGTTTTGCCCTGACATTTACCCTTATGGAGTTATACTTATTGGGGTCCTCATTGGTAATTTCCAAAAAATAAATTCAATTTCTTCTTCACGTATTTAGATTTTCTTATTTTTCTTGTCAGAATGTAATCAGATTATTCATAAAGGATTTATTATCTAAAAGTTGACCAATATCTGGAATTTTTCCTATTTAAATTAAATAAAATATTGAAACTCAAGAGAAACTGAGATGATCAGAATAGTTCTAAAAGATATAATCATCATAATACACAATAAATTAAATAAAAAATTTATTTGTGATATATTATTTTTTTGAAAATAATGAATTAAATCGAACAATGGACACTTAGCCTTAGATATCGAATCAAGTCAAGCTAAACCAAGCAAAGATATAATATACAGTCAAACTTCATTATTTGTACTCTACTATAACGGCTTAATTTTCTTTGAAATTAGCTTTTCATGTTATATTTTACTTTACTACAAAAACATTCTATCTATAACAGCAGCGACATTTATTATGACGAATTACGGTACTCTTTTTATGAAATATACTCAAATATTGAGTTTACAAGGAACGGCTACTAATTTTTTGGTGAAATTGATTAACAAATACGTTTACTTTTTCTTGGTACTAAATATTATTAAACTATTTTTTCGCCTACGCTTAATTCTATCAAGCAAATGAAAATCTAAACGTTAAATGATACTTTATAATATATATATTGAACTTTTTAGTTTTTACCATACCCAAGTTGAGTTTGGGCCTGAGCTGAAAGCCCAAAGCAACTTTTTTCTAGGAAAAGTTGCGTATATATCTTTTGTTCAAATGATTATCAACATGGTTGAAGTACATACAAATAAGTGCGTATATATATTATAAAATATATATTATTTATATATTTTATACATATTTTATGATCCAATGCTTTACAACCATCAAATCAGAAGTATTCAAACAATTAGTACTATGCAATAACACAAGAATTAAATTTGTAAATCATACTTTGCATCTCTCGAGGTGTTGGACATGTGCGAAGGAGGTGCGTTGACGCCCCAGTGAAGATGTGCGAGAGGATGGTTGTAGGAGAAAATCGGAGGGGTAGAAGTAGGCCGAAGAAATATTGGGAAGAAGTGATTAGACAGGATTTGGCGTATCTTCATATTACCGAGGACTTGACCCTAGATAGGAAGAAGTGGAAGACGCGTATTAGAGTAGAAGGTTAATAGGGGGAGGGAAGTAGTGGAGGATCAGTGTATTGTGTTGTGTATCGTGTCTTTATTATCACTTTTTGTTGTTGTTAGGTATTTCTTCAGTGTAAACTTTCCTATTAATTGTTATGTTATCTTTATTGTTTCTTATTCTGTTACTTGGGTTTGAGGTACTGAGCCGAGAATTTTTCGAAAACAGTCTCTCTACCTCCTCAAAATAGTGGTAAGGTTTGCGTACACTCTCCCCTCCTCATACTCCACTTAGTGGGATTCCACTATATATATTGTTGTTGTACTTTGCATCTCCATATTGAACCACACTAATAATATGAAGAGCATAATAAGAGTCTAGCGGAACCCATCGGTGCCCCCCTAAAGTTGACACCAACTTTCACTTAGACACTTCAATTAAGTTTTGTTCATTTTAGACACCTCAAGTAAGGCCCCGATGTGTCATTTTGACACTTTGTACTGACTTGGCACATTGCGTGTGCTTCACCCATTTTGAGCACGTGAAGGCATTTTTTAAAAAAATATTTTTTTTCCTTGCTATTCTTCTTCTCCATTTCCTAGCTACCATTTTTCGTTCATGGTGAAATAGATTTGAGCCAAATATAAAGTGATTTTGAATGCCATAAGATTTTCTCAAGCTTAAACACCTTTTTTTGTTTTGTTGCATTCTTCATCCTCGAAATAATTTGAAAAACATCGACAAAGATTTTTAAAATTCTCCAAATCATTTTAAAGTCATCTTCATAAATTTTTTAAAATAGTTAAATTCTTTTTAAAGTTTTTCTAAAGATGATATGGGTAGGATTGGATTGGGTGTGGAGGGAGATAAAGATGTGGTGGGGTGGGGGAGGGGTTGGGGTGGGTGGGGTTGGAGAAGACGACGGGAGGGGTGGGTGGTGCTGGAGAGACCATTAGGAGGGTGTGGAGGGTTAATAGAAGTTGATTTTTCTTTTTTTAAAAAAAATATTATTATTTGGATTTAAAAACGCCAGAAGTCATCAAGTTATTGGTCATTTTTTTCTCTCAAAAGTCATTATTTGAAAATTATTTTTGATATATATATATATGCCACATATCTTCGTTTAATTCGTCACTTTTGATACGTTATCGGCGAGTGCGTTACACACACTTTATATATTTGGGTGATTGTCAAAAAAATGTCAAAATGACATATCGGGACCTTACTTAGGGTGTCTAAAATGAACAAAGTCTAGTTAAGATGTCTAAGTAAAAGTTGGTGCCAACTTTAGGGGGTCACCTATGAGTTCCACCTAAAAATCTAGTTACATTTGTCACACATGAAGTAGGCTTTAGTTATATTGTGATTAAAAGGCTACTTATATTGACTTAATAAGTACCAATTTTCAAATTGTGAATCTATTTATAAGATCATCTTTCTTAATATAATGATAATTTAATAATTATATATCTTGTTCAAATTGTCTTTCAATAAATTGTATTTATCTCTAAATATATTGTATTTAGCAAATATATCTCCTTTCTTGCTCACTTTTCTCCCTCACGACCCTTTGCTTCTTTGCTTCTTTATATCTATGTTTCACAATTTCATATACTATATATGTATCCAGTATTAAAAGAAAGTATATTCTTGAAAGGTGCATTTGGTGAGGTAATGGCTAACACGTGTCACATTCATGAAATTTAGATTATTTTTAACATTTCACTTTTTATTTATTTTAAGCTTATACTTTTCTCTAATTATAAAGACTACTAAGCTACTAACGAGATCGGGAAAAATCCCATATTTAAATTATTTATTTATTCGTTTACTAAATGAAAATCACCTTTTTAAGCTAGAAATTATGACAATTTCAACTTTGCCACTGTCAGTAGAAATCACATTTTTCGTTTTACCGACGTCTCATATTTTTGATTGGGATAATTATTGTTATATCTAAAAAAAAACAATAATTATTGTTATTATTGGATACCCATTATTTTTATACTTTTTTATTTTTAACTATTTCACGCATTGATATCATGAAAGTATATAATATACATTGATAGTATCAAACAGTTTCGCTGAAGCACTATCTCTTCCTAGATTCATATTTACAATTGAAGCTGGGAACAATATCCGCACTATCTCTTCCTTTTTGATACCATCAAAGTATATTATACTCTGATGATATCAAGAAGAAACTGGTTGATACCATCAAAATATAATATACTCTGATGGTATCAAAGAGGAACAAGGGAAGGGGCACTGACATAAATACACGTTTGATACCATAAGAGTATATATATATATATATTCTGATGGTATCAAAGAGGAGCAGTGATGCTGACGTTAGCATGACGTCATGTGCGAAATTAAAAAAAAAATGGGGTAAGAGGGTAAATAGTTTGGATCATGCGTCTATTAAGGATAAATAGTTTGAATTGGGTCCAATTTAGATAAATAGATTTTCCTTTTTGGTTTTGATAATACAATTAAATTTAAATTCACACGTTACAAAATTTATTATTAAAGCCTGATTTTTTTTATTCTAAAGATTCGAATCCGTCATGAGTTGCTTAATATATACTCTACTACTTTATTAAAAGAACACGCGGCAGGACCAAATGGGACATTCACCTAACACATACTAAGTCCATTTATTTAGTTATTTAATTTAATTTGACTAAATTTCTTATAATATAAATTGCTTCAAGATAAATTATTTTTAGTTATTTAATACTGCATTCAACGATAGAGATTTGATAAAATTTAATATTGTTTATTTAAGTTCACCTAAAATGTAACAATTTGCGTTCATAAGGTGGCTATTGACTATGCACGTGGAATCGAGGAAAGAATTTGCAATACTATCATGTCATTTTATAAAAAAAAAAATACAAAAAAATTAAATTTATAATTTTAAAAATAAAATAAATTATTTGTTACATCAAATAAAAGTGGCATAATAATATAATTTTTGTGTACGTTGACGGTGTAATCAATTCATCCAAACATAATTACATAGTGGATCATTAATTTGTACGCTAGGCATCCCATTTATTGGAGTCCAATATTGGCTGCCGACCTAAGAAGTTAATGATAAAACGTGGATAGGAAATTTTTCGATATAAAATTTAATGTGATTTTGTTTGTATTTCTGCGTACAATTAAATTTTATGTCAACTAATATAATTAAAGTATTATTCAATTTCAATTGAATATTCATAAATATAAATGAGTTTCATTCGCGTTTTTTTTAATCTTGAGAAAAATTTGCAGTCGCTATTTTTTGGATATGCATTGGATAAATTTATTTTTGTGCAACAACTTGCAAATCATATAGGAGATATAAATCATTAATCTATACAAACTCGGTGCGATAAGCTCTGACTGAGAAAAATATTGGTTATTTAAGAGGGGAAGGAGGGAGGGGGAATAATATGTTATTTTTTTCGTTCAATTGAGATTTTGTTTCATTGAATAGTGAAACACTTTTTTTTTTGAAATTACATAATATTGATTAAAGCAAAAAACAAACATTTAATATTATATCAGGAGAGTTTTATATGCAAATTAAAGGTGTAATGTCAACAGAAAAATTTCGTATTGGGTGTCAAGTCTACATTAATAGTGGAAAAGAAAAGGAAGCTAGCTCTTTATAAAATGTTGAATCTTAATGTGTGAAGGCATTTGAGGAAGATAATATTGAATTGGGTGTATAATGAACAATATAACATCTTATTAAAAGTATTTTAGAGCTTTTTTGACTCAAAAAATTTATTAACGCATATGATTGTTTCATTCAAAAGATAATACCATTAGAATAATATTTTATACATATATTGTAAATGTTAAAGTTAAGATATTAATTATGTGGAAAAAAAGTTAGAAAAAAGACACACAACTCCTAAAACTTAGGTACTAAAATGACTATTTTGAATTCGCTTTTTAAAAGTTTCTTATACAAAATTAATACCCCATCCATTTTATATTAATTGTTACTTGTTATATTTCTCTTTTAAATGTCGTTTGAAAAGTTATATATAAAAAGTATTTTTTATTAATTTATTATTAGCACTTTTTAATATAATTAATATTTTTAATAATATTGACAACTAATATAAAATAAACGGTGCAGAGTTTGTTTCAACTTCCAAGGATGCAAAACACCAAAAATATAAGCCGAAATTCTACACTTATAATTATTGATTTAGTGGTTTGACTTTCACCAAAAGCACCCAAAAAAGTGACAATTTTTATGGACGATTTGTAACATTGCATTATAAAATATCTTTCGTTGATTTTAATTTTTACATATTGTCACAACTGACGTTACATAGATGACACCAGCACTTAAACGTCATGTTTTTGGTGAAAGTAATTAAATATTTCACCAAACGTTTTCAATTCCACCAGACAGATTTAAGATATAAGATTAAAAAATATTTTAAATATTTTACGTATTTTAAATTTAAAATTAAAAAAATAATATTAAATTAAAATCAAACAAATAAATTAAAATGGAAAGATTACCAACTTCTTGAAACTTTAGCTAGAATATATACAAGAGGCCAGTGAGAATAGGAATCCTGCCAAACTTCCCCTACCCCATCAAAAATTAAGTAAAAGTACAATTATTGATTAATCTTGGAAAACTCGTGTGATTTGAATTTTCTTCTTTGTCTTTGTATTAGTTGGCCTTGGTCTAGTTCCTACTACAAACTAAATTAAAAACACGAACAACAATAATCATAATGTTCGATATCTTCAAAATACTTTGTTAATCATCTTAGCAATGCAATTAATAAGTTAGCAACTCTATTATATTGGACCCCCTTGCTATATTGGATATTAGATTTGGATCGCAAATCATTTATATATGGATTGAGAGAAGGTAAATTTGAAAGAAGTTACCTAGGGAAGTTAGTTAACTACTAATACCACGCTACGCTACGATCAATAAGTGAAGACGAAATGGACTTATAATGGCAATTTCTTGGTGATTTCGATGATTGTTTACTTATTAGCGTTGAAAATTATTTAGTTAGTAATTTCGATAATTTCGTACATGTATTAAAGTCAATTAATTTGGATTCTCATCACGATAGGACCTATTCGAAAGTAGTATTTTCTATCAACAATTTTTTTGTATTCAAAATGTGACATCAAGACCTCCGATTGAAAGATGAAACAACTCCATCTATTACACTATATTATTTAATGGTTGTTTAACTATTTTTAATAAGTAAACCATCGTTGTTCGTGTTATTGAAATACTCAATTAATAACACGGAATACAATTACGAAGAAAGACCTAGGCACTTCAAACATGAAGAAAATTAATCATAATTGCATTGACTTTCACCAAAAAGTGAAAGTGTGATTGTGGCCTGTGGGAATTATTCATTGTCGTACCTCATGACGTTGCATTTGGTGACACCAGCACTAGTACGTCAACCCTCCCCTTCCCCCCCCCCCAAAAAAAATCTACTTCCCAATTTCGAAGTATGTACAACTAATAAGTTTATTTTTACTTGTTCGATATTGACTTAGTGCACTACTAAGAAGTACTAATAAATAAAATTGTTATTTTACTATATCATTTGTTGAATATAACAAATTTAGACCATAGTTAATAAAATGAGTAATTAAGAATTAAGTGGTAAATTAGCTCTTGATTTTTTGAATTGAACAAGTAAACTTGAACATCTATTTTGATATAGTAAACAAGTAAAAGTAGACAAAAGAAATACTTATATTTTAAAAGGTGTATTCTTGACTAGTGCTCAAGTCACAAATGAATATATCAGAAATAAATGATATTAGCATATACCCTTATTCTATTGAATCAGACACAGAAATAGGAGAAAACTAAGTTCATCCTCTATAAAAGCAAAATAATTATAAATAAATATTTTTTTACAATTTATGACCCCCAAAGCATCCGACTCGCGATCATGATACTATCGCATTATCAATATACTGACATAGTATTATTGAGATTTGCTTCAGTCCGCAATAATACCACTATAGCATATCTATATATTATCATGGTATCATTGATGTCTACTTCAATCTTTCAGTGACATCTCCATGATACTATCATATACCGACATAATATCATTAAGGATTGTTTCATATAATTAATAACACTCATCAAATCATATATATATAATAGATGATATCATTGGCAAATGAACAGTCCTTCAAGAAATTCATAATTTCTTAATGATGCCATCACATAATATCATATATAATAACATGGTATCATTCATCAATGAGCAGTCCTTTTAGTATATATCATATACTGACATAATACTATCACAAATGTTGAATGATACTATCATTGTATATATATATATATATATATATATATATATATATATATATATATACTGTGATGATAAAGTTTTTCTAAGTCATTCGATATTATATGAATGATACTAACACAATATATTCATATATTATCATGATATTGAAAATCCTTAATGAGGTAGTTTTAAAATTTTCAATAATACCATAGCAAATTGCATATGTTATAGTATCATTAAGGAATCGAACATTTAGGAAAAATTGCACAAATACTGAAATATGTTGTGATGGTATCATAAACGCGAATTGGGCCTAGCCTAAAGAAGCTACAAGGGATAATTAGTTTGGGTTAAACGGATACATAAAAGAATTATTTAGAAATGGGCTATGGGATAATAAATTGTTTGTTTAAAGAATTTATTTTGTGTATTATAACCCTAGAAATAATCGCCCAGCTAAAGCATAAGCAACTTAATATTTTTAATTAGAGAAACTGGCTTTAATTGAATTTTTTTCGTGGAGTGCCATATTGATGGGCATTAGTCTTGGTCTTCTTATATGATCTGGTGAAAGATTTCTTTACGAGCTAGTTAATTTTTGGGATTAAGTCAATATAAAAAATTATTTTTTAATATGGTATTAGATTCAAGTCCAATCTTTATGACATTATCTTATATTATCTACGTTCTAAATGTCCAGGTCTTAAATATGCGGGAGAGTGTTTGAATCTCACATCGATGGATATTTGAATTTTTAATTTTCTTGTACGATTTTGAACAATTCTCCTCTCAAGTTAGCTTCGGAGGTTAAGTTAAATTTAAAATTCAATAATATTTAACTCCATTAGTTTGTGTCTTACGATCATAAACACTAAATAATTCTAATTGGGCAACTATCCATAAATTTTAACGTCACCAAGTGCGTCAAAATATTACGTTTGCAAATTGCAATTCAAAAGTTATTGGAATTTTATAAATGTGTTCACAAACAGATTAATCATATTGGTAGAATGTGAAACGTATGAAATCCATTATTTTTGTTAGGTTTACTTTTCATACAAAAATATATGGCAATACATTTTTTCTTTTTATAATGATCGGATTAGTTAAAGTTATATGCAACTTTCTTTAGTTAGCATCCAGTGACGAAAAACAAATTAACAATCCACTATAAATGATAATGTTGTATTATTAGTAAAATAATCAATATATGAGAGTTGTATTTATCCCAAATTTTGATAAATATTTGAGAATTTTAATAGTTTTACAAATATTAATAGTTCTATCTTGGTGGGAAATTAAGTTCTTTAATTTGATGAAGTTTAATCGGATGTAGGAAAGTCTTTTTGGCTATAATGGTATGACATTTGTTAAAAAAAAAATTGACTTCGACATAAGCAAAATCAAAATTTTTAAAATTTATGAGTTTAAACATTCAAGGCTCGAGAAATCAAATCCTTATTAAAGAGAATTTTTTTTTAATTGAGTTCCATTTTTGCTATTAGATCAAAATCCTAGTTTGATATTGAGTTTTCAATACATATTTATTATACATTTACTAAAAAAAATTCAATATAAGTATTGATCTGCACAAAAATTACTGAATTACCAAAATTTTATATCCAAAAGTCTAAATCTGCCCTAGACTTTGACTTTAACTTCAGTGACGAGTTCAAAATTTTATTATGAATGCTCAATTAGTATATTTGCGCAACTTAATTTTTCTATATACATAATACGTAAAAATGTTTGGTATTATTTTTTTTTCTTTTAAAGATATGGGAACACATGTTTAATAACCTCTGTATTATTTGAGCTAATCACTTTTTGTGCTCCATCTTCAAAGTAAACTCATAAATTAAAAATTGCTTCAAAAATATATAATAAGACTATTTTTCATCCCACAATCGATCAGGAATTCTAACAAATGTGAAAGAAAATTAGGTGGGAGGAAGAAAGAATAATTTTCTTTACAGGGTAGCTAGGATGTTTTAAATTTAGGCATAATTAATAAATAGATACTATTTAAATTTTTGACTTTAATTTGCAATATTTTAATTTTAAAGGTGTTTATCTAAATATTTTAATTTGGTCTCAATTTATATTAAACACTTTAATTTATTTTTACTGTGTTTTGTGGACAACGACCTAACATAACACATAGATCTTGAAGGTGTTTAAATGATTATTTTATAAATTATAGTGTTCAATTACTAATACGTGAAAGACGAGTTAAGGTGTATAGATATGCACTCTTTAAATCTAAGTGTTTATCTGTCAGATAAGGCTAATTAGTTTGAGTGTCTTATGTATTATGCATTATTTTAATAACTTATACTTCCTCCATTTCAATTTGTTTATTTTACTCTTTTATTTTTAGTCCGATTAAAAAGAATGACTCTTCTTTTTTTGATAACTCTTTGATTCTAATTTTCCGCATGACATATTTAAAATTATAAAATTAAACAATATTTTAACATATTCCACATATTTTTAGTTTAAAATCATAAAATTTATTTTTTTAAAAAAACAAAATAACCTAAAAAATTCTTATATTTGACTTAAATTATCATCTGAATCTTTCTACTTGAGATTTTGCCGACTAAACTTAAACAAACCCTTTATCACATTCTACCCTACTACTCGTGTTAACTCAAAATCAAATAAATCATATGTATATATAAAATTAAAAAAATAAAAAAGAGAAAAAGAAGAGATAGGAAGAGAGAAGATGATATTTTTTGTGCATGGAATTTTTTTTTTGTGGAACGTGTAAGATGTTGCATTAGAGGTGGCTATTGACTTTACAATCAATTCTATTTTTAACGTGGACCTTAATTTTCTAAGTCTATCCCTATCCATTTTGCCACGTAAGCACCCAATAATTCTGGGCCCCATTAGGATGCGGACTTTCTAAAATGTAGGACCCCACCTCTTTATATGTCGACAACTATACCGGTCCCACTATTGAATAACACGTAGCATCATCATCCATCCAATTTATTCTAGTTTAAATCATTTATCAATTATGATTATAATACTGTGTTATAATTTTGTTAAATTTTTACTCACAAATTTATGTATCACTTTAAAAATACTACAACAACAATCCAGTGAAATCTTACAATGTGAGGTCTGGAGAGGATAAAGTATACGCAGATCTTACTTCTATCAAAATAGGATGGTTGTTTCCAAGAGACTTTTGGCTCAATAAAAACATAAAAAAATCAAATAAGATTAAAAAATTCAAAGCAATATGAAAAAACATGTTTTACTTCAAAAATATTAAATTTAAATAAATCGAGTACTAAAAGGGTGGACCCACCATTGGCTTCAAATGTTCAATTCCAAATGTGCAGAGGTGTTTGAGTTTCCATATCGAATAGTGTCTTTGTTTGGTCTTTTTTTATATGGTCTTGATCAATTTTTAATATGTGAATTAGGAGCGTCTCTACAAGCTCAAACAGGCCGTTGCCTTAGGCATTCTTAATTTGAGCGGCTTCATTTTTTAAGTAATAATGAGTTATAAATATTTTTTTGAAAAAAAATATTGAGTATTATTTGTGAAAAATATAAACTTTTTTTTTATATATAAGATCAAAGAGCCTGATTTATCTTTGAACTTTATGATATGGAGTTGATATATCCTCCGTTTAAAAATTAGCCCATATATCCCTACCGTTATTGAAATGGTATATATATATATAAAAAAAACCTCCCCACATCGTTACAAATAAAAAATAGCTCACATATACCCCTTTCATCTTAAGAAAGTGGAAAAATTATTTTTTTGATTTTTCATTTTAAAAAAATTCATGTTTGGGTATATATCTTTTTTGAGAAAGTAAAAAAAATAAAAAATAAAAATTTATATACCCATACATGTAAAAAAAAAAAAATTAGCAAAGTTTAGGGGTATGTATAATCTTTTTTCACACAATTTTTTTTGAGTTCTTTAATTATTATTATTTGAGTTTCTAATTCTTAGTTTTTTTTTATTTTTTCATTCTTTGGTGTAAATATAAGAGAAATAAAAAAAAGGGTGAATGGAAAAAAGAGAAAAAGATAAGAAAAAAATTTAAAACTATTTTGCAGCTATATTTTAATTTAAAACAATTTTTTTTGATGCTATATTGTAATTTAGTTTTTGTATCTATAAAAAAAATTTGGGCATGTATAATAAATTTTTCAATAAAAGTAGTGAGAAAAATTAATTTGACCATCTAAAAAATAAATTCAAATTAGCCGTTGAATAAAAAAAATTAAAAAAACAAATTATGTGTGAGAAAGATCAAATATACCCCTACATGTATTATTTTTTTAATAAAAAACTTTAAAAAATAATTTTAAAAATAATTTTTTCACTTCCGTTAGAAGAACAAGGTATATTTACGGATATATATATTTTTTCAAAAATAATAAATTTGTGAAAAAAATTATATATAGGTTAGTAAAAAAATGTATTTCTAATTTAGTAAAAAATAATTTGTAACGGTGGGGGGAGGCGTATATATGTGTCATTTCAATAATGGTAGGGATATATATGAGCTAGTTTTTAAATGAAGGATATATCAGCTATATATCGTAAAGTTTAGTGATAAATCAGGCCATTTGCCCTATATATAAAAAGAAGAATTATTTAGAAGGTCCACAAATCTAAAATACTAGTATGTATCAAGAAAAATTACTATAATAATCTATATTAAAAATATATATTAAAATTTAACTCCTCCATTCGAATTTTATTTAGACTACTAATGTATTTGAACTGCTTCGAATATAAACTAATTTTAAGACTAAATCAGATCTTTTTATCAAAAGTCAACAATTTTGTTGTCCAAATCTGAATTCGAGTTTTGAAAAATTAAAAAATTGGGGGTGGGGGATCCACCATGCTTTGTAAACTGAGCTCAACAGATAATTCTTCCTGGAGATATTTCAGAGAAATGAAGATATTTTTCTCATGCATTGAGTACAACTCCTTTAATTCAATGCACAAAACTAATAAAAATGACTATAAGTAAAAATTGTGCTTAATCATTTATCTTAATCTATATTCAATTTCACTTCTAGGAGTAAAGCTAAGATAAGTATATTTTTATCGCAACGAATCTTTCTTAATTTTTCCAATATATAGTTTGAAGGTTAAATAAATATTAGAGGAACAATTTGGGATAAAGACTAGCTTTCCAATGATATCGATCACCGTTATTTATTACTTTTTAATTATAACTAATGACATGAAATGTGTGTAAGGAAACATTATTAGCTAGAGGAGAAGTCTGACATAGGTCTCATAATACAGGAGAAATTACAATTTTGTGTTCCGCGGGGTGATTTAATGATCAATATAGTAATTTAGGTGAGAGTTATGATATTTCAGGCGTAGATTTTAGTTAAGCAAAAACACTAGATGATCTTTATTCCATACTTGTATTAATAGAAAATAGTCAATTCTTCGTAAAATTAATTGAAGTATAAGACGCCGACACATTTAAAATCAAAATAGCTTTATTTTTTTATTTTTTATTTAGTGTCCGATATCATAATTGCAGTTTGATTAATTCGAATTTGCGTCATGAACAAAGTAATCCAATACTTATACTAATAGAAAATAGGCAGTTCTCCATAAAATTAAGGGAAAAGGATAAAAAATGCCCTTAAACTATGTGAAATGAATAAAAATGTCCTCCGTTTATAGTTTGTTCCAAAAATGCCCTTGCAGTCAAAAGTTCGGTCCAAAAATACCCTTATTATTACTTAATGGATCAAAAATGCCATTTTTTCAAATAAATATATTATTTAGTTTCTTTCTGAACACATAATTTTCTAAATAATATTTTTCTATTAGCAAATATTTATCCTACTTCAGTTCAAAAAAAATTATAATATAAAAATATTTCATACTTTATTAAAATTATTTTTTATTATTATCTAAATAAAAATTAATGATGGGTTTATGATCTTATATATATGATATAAACTATCCGTTAAAAAGGTACATAAAATTATTCAATTTTAATTGATAAAATGAGATTTAGTATTAAAAAAATTATTTCTTATGTTTTTATCAGTTAAAGTGGTTTTAAAAGAAAAAAAACAAGAATAGAGTTCTTTAAAAACCATTTTTTTCCGAAACAAGATGTGTTTAATTGAAATGAAAAGAAATGGTATATTTATTCAAAAAGGCATTTTGACATATTTAGTAATAATATGGGTATTTTTGAACCAAACTATCGACAACAAGGACATTTTTGGATCAAAGTATTGACAGCAAGAACATTTTTGAACCAAACTATAAACGAAGGACATTTTTGTTAATTTCACATAGTTTAAACGCATTTTTGACCCTTTTCCCAATAATTGAAGTATAAAATGTAGACATATTTAAAATGATTTTTTTTTTGATTTTCTATTTGGTGATCGGTACCATCCTTGCAGTCTGATTAATCCGAATTCGTGACGCATAGGATCCATTCGAGGAAAAACACTCTTTACCAATTTTTTTTTTTATATATTCAAAATTCGAATTCAAAATCTTTGATTAAAAAAGAAGTAGCTCATTCAATGCACCACATTCATTGGCGGTGAGAAAGAACTACTATTATTGAGGGAGCTCTATATGTTGGGGTCCTGCAAGTTCTGTTAGGCCGACAACATTTTAAAAAAAATCAAATATCATTCTTTGAGGGAAATTTGTTCAGTATTTGGGTTTTAAATATAGTATAATTTTTGAAAAGAAGTGTTATCAGTTTTGACTCCTGCAAATTAAAGAGAATTTTTACTTATCTAGGGAGTACATAAATAAAAGACTTCTCACAAGAAGTATAGAAATCACATTTTATTTCTTATTTTTGGTTTACATTACAATTTCTGGTACATGTATTAGAAAGTTGGCAAACTACATGCATTAATCTTTTTACTTGGCAAAGTGCATCGTGCAAGTAGACAAGTAGTGATTGACTAGTTGACTTGTCTCACCCCATTAACACTTCGTAATACATTCAACTTAAGTTACAAATAATGTATGTTTATAATAAATAGATTTGTTGTTCCTGATTTTGCTTCACATTAATTGTTATTTGAAGATATATTTCAACATAAAATTCGAGATTTTTAATCGAATATAAAATGGAGAAATTTTAATTACTTGTCTCCTGAATTAAAATTCTTGAAAAAAAAATCATTTCTCCTTGATATCATTGACTAGATTTCTCATTTGTTAATATCCTATCTTGCTAGGACGGAGATAAGGACGGTTAAATTATTTTATTTGTCATATTTTTCTTTTTATATGTTCTTTAAAAATATTAATTAAAAAGATAATTTAAATAAATTATCCTTATTTATTCTTTGGTCTTAATTTAATTAATATTTTACTTTCTTTTTCACTAAATTAGTTTTCTCCACATTTATTAAGTAATAAAAGTGAAAATAAATAATTAATCTCTTTATTATATCATAATTTTGACCAGGAGGTCACGGGTTCAAGCCCTGGAAACAACCTCTGACAGAAATGCAAGGTAAGGCTGCGTACAATACACCCTTGTGGTCAGACCCTTCCCCGGACCCCGCGCATAGCGGGAACTTTAGTGCACCGGGCTACCCTTTTTATTATATCATAATTTTCTAAATAACAATTACTCTATTTTGATGAACTATATTTAGTAAAAACAATAACTAAAATGGACACCAGAGGAAGTATTTATTTACAATACCAGTATAATAATATCTGGTAGTAGATTATTATTTACTAAGGTTATTAATTAATAATTACAGAAAATTTAAATGTAAGTACCTTATAAACTGCTTATAAAATTAAAATCTTCTTCTTAATCGTAAGTTAAAAGAGACCATTTAATACGTACATACTTAAGCTAATAATAATTTCTTCTAATCTTAGTATCTTGTGCCTAATTGTATTACCACTTTCTACGACCATCACAAAGTGCAAAACGTTACTAGGTCTTATGACAAAATACCGGATCATTAGGAGCTTAATTGGAAATTAGTATCTGCGATTCATTTTTACTTGTCAATATTTGTCTTAACACACTTTTAAAATAATAATAAAATAAAATGACAACTTTATCATATCACTTCTAATTATTATAAATCATCTTTTGCACCGGAAAATAAATTAAAAATAATTAGTACTTAATAATAAGAGTAAATCAAGTATAGAATGGTAAAATTTTCTTCTCTTTTTCATTTTTAAGTATAGGAGAAGGAGAAATGGGGGACGAGATTACAAGGTAAAAATTTTACGTAGACAATCAATTAAACTATTAATTATTTTTTTAATAAATTTATCTCTTAATTTTTAAATCGAATAAGTAAAAATGTGAATATCTATTTTTAGTACAAAATGAATGAGTGAAAGTGGAAAGATGGGGTAAGAAACTTACCAACACAGCTTTCCAAATTAGGTTTCTTTCTTTTCTCATTATAATCATGATTAGTTTGTCACTAAAATCCAATTAAAACAAAATATTCCAATAATAAATAAACAATGCAATGAATCACGATTCATGAGGAGCGAGAATCAATGAAAAAAAAGAAAAGAAAAGGACAACAAATAAAAAAAATAGTCCGGTGCATTTAAATTCTCGTTATGCGCAGATTTGGAAAAGGGCCCGACCACAAGGGTTTATTGTACGTAACCTTACTTTGCATTTCTGCTAAAGGCTGTTTTCAAGATTTGAACCCGTGACCTCCTGGATACGTGACAACAAAAGGACAGCAAATACAAATAATTAAAAAAAGAAAATATTGAATAAACCGTCGTCGTTTTGAAGGAATTCAACCTGCACCTCACCTTCTTTACGTCCCTTATTAATTTTCCTTTTAAAAAATTCCTCCCTATATAAATATCGATTTCTCAAGCAATAGAAGAAGAAAAAACTCGAGTTTTTTGGGAAAGATAACTATGGCGGAATCTGTAGAACTTCCGAGCCGTTTAGCGATTCTTCCATTCAGGAATAAAGTATTGTTACCTGGTGCGATCATTAGAATTCGCTGCACTTCTCCTAGCAGGTAGGTATATTTCAATAAGATTCGTTATTTGCTTGTAGAAATTTTATAATTTGTGATATTTGTTTTTTATGAGTGTTACTTGAGCTGTATTGTGTATGTAGAGATTTGAAAAGAAGTTAGTTGTTTGTGAATTGGCGCGAGGATTAGAGGTTTCGTTGACCTGTTGTATAGATGAACTTTGAAGTAGTAGAATTTGAGGATTGTTAGCTTTAGGATAGACGATGAGCGAAGAGTTGCAGTTACCAGCTAAAGCATATAAATTTGACTTAATTGTTGGATTTAATGTGAAATAACCACTTTTTTTTTTTAATTTTTATGATTGGTTTGTATAGTGTAATTTGAAGCTGATATTGCAAAATACATTGTGGAAATGATTGCGGCGAAGATCAAAGACCAAAAGATAGGGAGTAATGTTTCTGTTTATCTTATGTATAAATAAATGTGTGTTTTGCAGTGTAAAATTGGTGGAGCAGGAGTTATGGCAGAGGGAAGAGAAGGGACTGATCGGAATATTACCGGTTAGAGATTCAGCTGAGAGTGCCACTTCGGGTACTGCAGTATCTTCAGGTGATCTTCCTTAATCTGACTGTTATTAAGAAAAAAAAAAGAAGAAAAAAACCTCTTGCTCAAAGAACTTTTATTGTGAGACATATTTGAGGTATTTGTTAACTTGATAAAAATTGTACAGGGTGTAATTTGTCATAAAGATGTCTCGAAAATGCAAATGTGATTTAAAGTAGTAACTCAGGGGTGAAAGCTTTGGTTTCCTAGAGAAATGGGTTAAACAAACCTGGATGAATCGTAAAGGGCAGTAGTTCAAGTAAATTGGGATGGAAATAATAGTATAGTTATGCCCAGTTGAATTTAGTTGTTGTAATTACTGCAGGCATGGGTGGAGAAACATCAGATAACCACAAGCTCGATTCAAAAAATCAACAGGAAGTTATACACTGGCATGATAGGTATACATATCACGATGCATTCCCTTTATAGTTGCATTGACATAGATGCCCTGGTTTGTATATGCCATATGGCTATTGTATTTTGATTTTAGTTTACTCATTATATCACAAATTAGTATTTCAACTATCAGTTTTTTGTTTTCTTTTTCTCTTTTTATGTGTTTGTTAAATCATTTGTGAAGTTTAATATTTTATTTCAACTCAGGGGAGTTGCAGCCCGTGCTTTACATCTCTCAAGAGGAGTTGAGAAACCAAGTGGCAGAGTTACATACATAGTTGTACTAGAGGGCTTATGCAGATTCAATGTGCAGGAGCTTAGTACCAGAGGAACATATTATACAGCACGGATCACTTCTCTTGATATGACCAAGGGTGGTATGAGTTCTGTTAATCTTCTTTAGATGACTGGACATATGTAGGATGTAGATAGTTGAATCATAGCCCTTTTCCTTTTATTTTTACCCCAGCCTCTTGAGGGGAAGAGGGAGGAGGGCGTGGAGACTAAGAGACAGGAGGTTGTGCTAGGTGCTTAATGTTGAAAATAATAACATACAAGAATTCTTAATTGCTAGCATTTTTACTGTCTTGATCAGAGATGGAGTTAATTGAGCAAGACCAAGAATTCGTGGCATTGTCTCGTCAATTTAAAGCCACTGCAATGGAGCTCATTTCCATTCTTGAGCAGGTGAGTTTTGAGGCTAACTCTTCTTTACAATAATTCCCTGCTTAGCTGAATTTCCTTGTAGCACCATTAAGTTGCAACTAGTAAAACAATTACCTCTATGTAGTAGCTAAAAAGTTTTAAAACAATTTCCAGCCCTTATGTCTGTTTTTTTTTTTCGTGGATGAAGATATGTAATTCTGATTCTGTAACATGTAACAGGGGATACGGCCTGCATCCAATGTAGCTTTCCTGGATTTCGATTCTTTCCCCCACCCCTTCCTCTGATAATAGACATATTAGCAAAACCAGATATAGAAAACCATCTGCATCCTAAGAAACAAGAATGATGTGTTGCAAGTACGTCGTACATACTTCAAATGAAGCAGAAATACGCCCTCTATTATTAGCTGCGTGGCATGGGAAAACTATTAGGGGTCGTTTGTTAGGATGCATTAAAAAAATAATGCATACATTAGCTTTGTGTATTACTAATACCTTGTTTGATATATTTTTTTTAACTCATGCATTAGTTATACACTCTATTTGGTATTATGCTATGTATAACTAATGCATGGAAAACCATGGTATTAGCAATGCAAGATTTTTTAGCAATGCAAGGTTTTTTAATGCATACATTAGACACAATTGTCCCTCAAAACCTTTTCCACATCCTTTCCATCGTATTTGTGGAGGGTATTTTTCTCTAAATAATTTTATTTAGAAATTATGCAATACATGTTATTTTAATACACCAAACAAAACAGTGCATAAGAAACAATCTCAGCATTACTAATACCAACATTACTAATGCCTACATTACTAATATGTCCTATTCAACACTATTTTTATGGGAAAGGTTTATGCGTGACGAATGATTCTCTAAACCTAAAATCTCAATGAAGTCTTCTTGATCTTAGTAAAATTTAATAATGCATCTATTCCCCCAATTTTCAAAGGTGTTCTCTATCATTTAGATGGCTAAATGTATCTACTAGTAGCATGAAAAGTATCCCAGAATGAGTTCTATTGACATGGAAGGAAACTGCAACCAGATATTATGTCTTAAATTGAAAAGTAGGGTAGCTGATGATCCATCTATTCTTAGTAATATATGTTTCGCTGATATTTCTTTGACAGAAACAAAAGACCGGTGGGAGAACAAAGGTTCTTCTAGAGACAGTTCCTGTCCATAAATTGGCTGATATTTTTGTAGCTAGTTTTGAAATTAGCTTTGAGGAACAATTATCCATGCTGGACTCTGTTGATGTTAAAGTGAGGCTTTCAAAAGCTACTGAGCTAGTTGATAGGCATCTACAGGTACCTACTTGTTTGTTGTGCTTTTGTGTTTGAATGTGTTGCTTCTTAATTTCGTGCACTCGAGTCATCTTATCTATCCTTTGCTTTTCCAGTCAATTCGGGTGGCAGAGAAGATTACCCAGAAGGTTGAGGGGCAGTTATCTAAGTCTCAGAAAGAATTTCTGTTGCGACAGCAGGTATCTTTATGTGTTTTTGATATTTTCTTCTTTATTTTGAAAGTTTCATTTTAAGTTTTGCCACATAAAACTATGCGATGAGGGAAACTGTCGAACAAGTGGGAGTATTTGCTGTTTCTAAAAAAAAAGTGGGAGTATTTGCTGTCAACACCTTCTTAATCTTTGGCAATGGCAGAGGAGTTTAGCATTAGGTTTTGGGGTCTGTTGGAAGTCTATCATTGTGTTATTTGCCAAAACTGTTATGTAAGGATAAGGTTGATAACTTTCAAAACCTAATGACTGCCTGTTTACTCCACGCTTTCTCCCCTTTGCTTTGCGCCACTGCTACCAAAGTTTCTTGCGAAATTCTAGTCACGTGCTTGTAGCTGCCAAAATAGTATTAGAATAGGTCTTAATATGCTTGTTACTTTTGTTGTCCTTTTCTTCTTCCTGTCATATTGTCTCAAGATCAGTTCATCTTCCGCAGTACATTGAGGTCTGTATGATTGAGGTCCTTTCTCCTAACCCTCCGAGGACAGGAATAGATGGTTCTGATGGAAACTGATATCCTCTGATTACGCATTTTGCTTCTGTTTGTTAATTCTTATTCATCTTATAGATGAAAGCCATAAAGGAGGAACTCGGTGACAATGATGATGAAGAAGATGATTTGGTTGCCTTGGAAAGAAAGATGCAAGGAGCAGGAATGCCTGCAAGTATCTGGAAACATGCTCTGAGGGAACTAAGGTACACTATTTGAAACTCAAAATGCCCTTCATGAGATTTACTTATGTTTGGACCATCCTCATTGTTTTTGTCAAAATAACGATAAAAGAAAGGTGAATACAATGAGAAAGGAAAGGAGAAAAAGGAGAGAGAAGAGGAGGAACATGAAAGGGAAAGAGGAAGGAGAAGAAGCAGTGAGAAGATAAAGGAGGGCAGGTCCTCACCCACATGTAAAAATGGATTTGTGGAGGAAATCTGCATGCTGTGCGTTACCTGAGAGGAGGATCCCTCCTCTCTTTTGAATACAAACCTTATATTTTTTAATCAAATGTGTCGATCATCATTTTTCCTAGGAAATGTTGCTTTCCAGCTATCCATTAAGAGAGTTTTGGTAAGAAAGTGTTTATGTAGGGAATTCACTTGCTAATTATTCAGTGGAGAGAATGAATTATGTAATATTATTCCTTTTGTGATGCTTCCGGAATTATTAGTGTTGACTCTGATTTGAAAGAAGTCCTTTTTACCATCTCAGAAATAGTGAAGTGCTCACGTCTTTACCCATGAACTTAGGTTTAATTGACCTATCTATGTTAGACATTTGTGTTTCCTTTTGGTATCTCTCTTTTATCTTTTGAATTGCTGCTATAATTGTCTGCATTGTTAAAACCTGTGCTACTCTTGGACTCTGATCAAAACAACTCATTTGACTGACAATGATTCTAATCATGGCTGATGGTATCAATGATGTACTTTAACAAATGGCCAACTCACCTATGATATACAGAAGTGTTTACTGAATAAAGAAAGGATGTTTGAGGCTGGATCCATGTTATGAATCTTTAGGGGAGGATCAATTCACTGGGTGATAGATAAGTTCAGCTTGTTAAAAGGAGGCTGAAATCTTAGAGTTCAATGGAAGAGAGAACTCCGATCTCTTCAGCTCTTTGAAGGGAGACTGAAACCTTAGAGTTCAATGGAAGAGAGAACTCTAATCTCTTACTTTTTTGTTGAAATATGACTTCCTGATTTATTCATCAAAAATCCCTTTAAATAGGAGTCTTATTACATCAATAGGAAATCTAATTCTTATAACCTAATCCTTATGAAGCTATGAAACATAAATTCTATTCTAGAATAATATAGAAAGCTATTAAAATAAAATTAACTAATTATAATTAAATACTTAATTAATTTGACTTCCCCGCATCCACAACTATCCACCTCAATGGATGCTTCATTGGAACTAATTTATGATGTGCTGGAGATTATACTTCATCATATTCTTTCTCTATTGAGGAATTTTTGTTGATGTCTCTATCTACTCTTTAGCACAACCGTTCTGGCACAAGTTAGGTGTTGCTTAATTTGTTTTTCTTTTCTCAAATAACTTTTGTTGTTAGCTGCTTGATCTTTTAGGATTGGTTTGTACTTAATTAAAATTAAACCTGGTGTAGCAGATCATGTTGTATGCTTGAGTTTTTGGTGACATGTTCCATTTATTTACTCTTTAATTTTTACTCCAAATTCTTATATCAGGAGACTCAAAAAAATGCAGCCTCAGCAACCTGGATACAATAGCTCCCGTGTTTATCTGGAGCTACTTGCTGATCTTCCATGGGAGAACGCCAGCCCAGAACTTGAATTGGACTTAAAAGCTGCAAAAGAGAGTCTTGATGCTGACCATTATGGTTTATTGAAGGTCAAGCAGCGGATAATCGAATATCTAGCTGTTCGGAAGGTTGGGCTCTTATCTTGTATTTTCACGAGTTAAAATATGCTTTGATTGCAAAATAATCTGATGTGAATTGAACATTAAATGCAGCTCAAACCAGATGCGAGAGGTCCTGTGCTGTGCTTTGTGGGTCCACCAGGTGTTGGGAAGACATCTTTGGCTTCATCTATTGCTGCTGCTTTGGGCAGAAAGTTTATACGCATCTCCCTTGGTGGTGTCAAAGATGAGGCCGATATCAGAGGGCATAGGAGAACATATATTGGAAGCATGCCTGGGCGTCTAGTTGATGGGTTAAAGGTGCAGACTTAACTTTCTGTAGTTTGATGATTTCTGTCATTTCATTTTGTATCTGCTGTTTGCAATATCTTGAGTACAGTTTCAACTAAGTTACCCAGGAAAGAGAAGTTCTAAAAAATAACTCAACAGGATTAGAAATAAGCCATGTTACTTGGTCACATGTTTTTTTTTAAATCTGGGTATGTGGATCTGAAAGATTTATCATCTCCTAAATCTTAGGATGCGGGGATAAGGATATGAGTACTCATGCAGGTGTTGGGATAAAGTTAAATGTATAGAATAAAATGAATACACACATGTAGTTAATCGTGAAGTCATTGAATCAAAACTTATACAAATAGATTCCTTAAGTAACTGAATTTTATTTCAATAAATTGTCTTACATAATGGCCTTTATAAAAAAGTTGCTGTAAAATTTTCTCGTACTTTGTGTGTGTATAAACACATATCAAAGCCCAAATCCTAATCAGTCTATGCTTCTTGGCCATAGTTGTAGTCTATGCACACTTGGTGAAGAATAAATATGGTGTGTATTCCACAATCACACCCAAATTTTGTCTGACCAGCATGGGCCCCACTGGGTTTTGAAGGATCCGTGTAGCATAGTGAACGAGTGATGTGTTTTGCTTTTTACCTGCTTCCGTTATTGTTGGTCTAGTTGCCATGCTAGACAAAGATCCTATTGTATGCTCTTGCTTGGTTGTCAACGGATTGTCTGTTCCATCTACAGCTGGAGTTGTGTTAGTTTCAGTGTATAAGGACCAATCTCTATAATAATTAGAGAAGCCTGCTAAGTTTAGGATTTGGTTCTGATGTCCAGGAGCTTTATGTTAACTTTTAGCCTCTAAATATTGAAGCCGCCTCTATTTACTACTGCCTTCATATGAATTTCCAGTATTCTGTCAAGAAACTTGTTGCTCTTAAATACAAGATAAACAAAGTAGCTGGCATCTTTCTGTTGGGTTCCTTACTGCAGTTTTGAATGCAGCGAGGATATTTTTTATTTTAGAAAAACAAAACCACGGATGTGTACATTGTTTAGCTGATTTTATTTTTCATGGTAACCGTATGTCTCTAGTCTACACTAACTTAAGACAAGAGATGCATTGTCTTTCTACTCTATAGAGCACACGCTTAAGGATTGTTACTGGTTTCTCATTTGTTGAAGTCTAATTTAAGGTTTAAACTTTCAGAGAGTAGGTGTTCACAATCCAGTTATGCTGCTGGATGAGATTGACAAGACTGGGTCTGATGTGAGGGGAGATCCTGCATCAGCATTACTGGAGGTTCTTGATCCTGAACAGAATAAAACATTCAATGATCAGTATCCTATCATAGTCGTTTTTGTATTTTCTTTGTTATTTATTTGGATCCAAATGATTCTGGCTATGATACATTTGCATTTTCACTTTCCTTCTCTTTCAAGTATCTTTTCTATTTTTTAAGTAACAAACATGGATATTGATGGCTATTTTTTCCTGGTTATCATTGCATACCTTATTCCATATTTGAAAGTTTCATATGAAACTACTTGCCAGCATTCTCACTAACTGCTGAAAAGACTGTTGTATAGGTCTTGGCCAATTGATTCATTTACGTAAATAATATCACAGACTTGAGAGTACATGTGTATTTGCAGTGATTCCTTAATTCAAATTTAGCTATTTGAATGTGCCGTTTGACCTATCAAAGGTTATTTTTGTGGCAACTGCAAACAGGATGCAGCCAATTCCTCCCCCACTCCTGGACAGAATGGAAGTCATTGAGTTGCCTGGATATACACCAGAAGAAAAGCTTAAGATAGCAATTAGGCATTTAATTCCTCGAGTTCTTGATCAGCATGGTTTAGGTTCTGACTTCCTTCAGATACCCGAGGTACGTAAATGTGAGAAACATTGAGCATGCTTTTTGCTTCTTTAAGTGCATCTAATGATTGCGTACTGGATTCACTTTCCTGGAGTAATATTGGTAAAAGAAATACCTGCATATGATATCTTAGATGGTCTGGTTTACTAAAAGCAGTTGTTCACATCTTGTTGTTGGATCATATTAGTGTCACATTTTGTTTGTTAAATCTGTATTATCTGAACAAAGCTAATATATTTACCATTACAAAGACTATGATGTGACCCTTAAGGATCTTTTCCTGTGGTCATATTTTTTATTTCTCAATTGTCCAATGCATTAACATCCTCCTTAGTTATCTTCCACAAACCTTTCCAAAAATTTACACTTTTCACAGGATGTCAGCCATGTACACTCTGTATACGCCACACTTTACTATAACAGCATGTGGTGAAGTGGCTGACATCTCCTGCGATTGTTTGTTCTTTTTGGTGTGTTTAGGTAATCAATCCTGTGGATTCGAGGGCCTTGTCTGTCTTTTGTACCCTTACCCACATACTCATTATCTGGAGATATTTTCTTTTTTCTCATTTAAATCTTTTTTGGGGAGAGGTAATCTCTTTCTGATAAAGAAACTGAAAGCTTACATGGTTTTTATATTGGTCTATGGTTATGGTAGGATATGGTGAAACTTGTAATCCAAAGGTACACAAGGGAAGCAGGTGTACGCAATCTAGAAAGGAATTTAGCTGCCTTAGCACGTGCAGCGGCTGTCAAAGTGGCAGAACGAGAACATTTAGTGCCTTTCGCCAAAGATGTGCAACGCCTTTCTTCACCACTGTTAGATGAAAAACTTGCCGAGAGCACCGAGGTTGAAATGGAAGTTATCCCTATGGGTGTCAATAATCATGATATCTCTGGTGCGTTTAGGGTTGCCTCACCTATGGTGGTTGATGAACCTATGGTGGAAAAGGTGCTTGGTGTAAGTATTTTTTCCAGCCTCGTCATTGTCAGTGTAATGATATCTGTAATATTTGTCCAGCGTCTCACATTGGTAGAGAAAATGGTGTGTTGTCTCTTTTTGTGGTCTTGGACAATCTTCACATCATAAACTAACTTATGGCTTGAGTTAGGCCTGAGGTCCATTTTCTTCTGATTCTTGGCGGACCCATCCCAATTGGCGATTTCCCCAATGTTGGGCCCAAGTGTTATATCATCCATGCTCCTAATATCTAGTTTGGGCATGCATGGGGGTATTAAGTGTTCCGCAATGGTAGAGGAAATGGTTGTCTCCTTATATGGTCTTGGACAATCCTCAGTTCCTCACTTCATGAGCTAGCTATGGGTTGAGTTAAGCCCAAGGTCTATTTCCTTAATAGTATTTTAAAAGGGTTTTTTGTTAGATGATGCCCAAAATACTTGGACACATTACCTCTAATGTGGCCAGTCATGACCTTCAATGTTTCTCGATTACTTCATTGTGACATACCTAATTGATACTAGAAATTATTTTTCCCGATATGTGAGATCAACTTAGTGATTCGTGGTGCAGCCACCTAGGTATGATGACAGAGAAACAGCAGAACGAGTTGCTAATCCTGGTGTCTCTGTTGGACTGGTGTGGACGGCATTTGGTGGCGAGGTTCAGTTTGTTGAAGCCACAGTGATGGTGGGAAAAGGTGATCTTCATCTCACTGGCCAACTTGGGGATGTTATCAAAGAATCTGCTCAGATTGCATTGACATGGGTAATTTTCTCTCTTGCTATTAATTTGTTCAGGAATTAGACAATACAAGTAACCTCTTTTGGTGTAGTACATCCTTTTCATGATTACCTTTGAAAATAAAAGCTTAATGCAAGGTCCAATGTTACATGATCTTACTGAACTTCATTGCACAAGTGGAAACTTTGTTAAGGAACTTATTCCAGAACATAATGGAGGACTCTACTTCACTTGAATGACTGGTAGTGTAATTTAAATGTTGCAAAACGAGGAATCTGAATTGACAACTGAGTACATAAAAAGTATGCTTGTTTTGTTTTTTCTTTTCTTTTTTGTCTCCTTTTTAGATGTCGTATCACCTTTCTCAGATATGATGTTCTATCATTGACAAATGAATTCATATTCTTTATTTCCATAATTTGGATGAATTTCTTGCTTCCAAGAAACACAGTTTTATTAATAACATTTTTGGCCAACTCTACATGTTCTATGCCTGCAAAACAAACAACAAAAATGTTTCATACATCTGTTACTGCGTTAATGTTTATGCTTGATTTTTCAACAAAGCATGAAGTCAAACTTGGATATTGTCGTTTTGGATGAAATCAGAAATAAGGTTCTCGTCTTCATAGCCTGAAAAAAGTGGAAATAGGCAATAGTGAGTGAGGGTTCATGCTATGAATTTGCACACTTGGACCTGGAGAACACGTTAAACTCCACCTGATGCCCACAAATTTGTATCTTTTTTAAGGTCTTTGTTACAAGGGAAACTTTCTGGTTTGTGTTAGATGGGTTTGGCTATCCAAGAATGTATTCCTTGTACATCTGCTAGACGTTTTAGTTTATTGGATCAATTGAAAAGATGGTAGTGATAGATCTAAGCAGTTCTTACTCCCTTGTTGATAGAATCTTCTATTTGTATATAGGTTCGTGCCAGAGCCACAGAACTGAAGCTAGCTATTTCTGAAGAAACTAATCTTCTAGAGGGACGAGATATTCACATTCATTTCCCCGCTGGAGCTGTACCTAAGGACGGGCCCTCAGCTGGTGTAACCCTGGTTACATCACTGGTTTCATTGTTCAGTAAAAAAAGAGTAAGAGCAGACACAGCAATGACCGGAGAGATGACTCTCCGAGGTATGGTCTTGCCTGTTGGTGGTGTCAAGGATAAGGTATGCTTCCAACTTGGCACAATATTTTTCCACCCAAACTCCCCCATTATTAATGGACGTCCACAACCACCGTTTTATGGTGTGTTTGGGGTTACATATCTTTTGTCTGCTATATGAAAACGCCCATATGTCTTCAATATGGGTTTATTCGACACTCAAATAAGAGGTCTTATGTTGACTAGTTCCACTCACAATGTACCGTACAGGTTTTGGCTGCCCATAGATATGGTATTAAAAGAGTTATACTGCCAGAGAGGAACTTGAAGGACCTGGTTGAAGTCCCAGCAACTGTGCTTTCAAGTCTTGAGGTATTTGTCAAGTATAACTCTTAATTTTCGTATTTACTGGGAGTATGTTGGTTCAATAGGATTAGTGGCCTAACTAAATTCTGGTTCTCAATAGAATTAGTGGCTTAACTAAATTCTAATAAGAAACCTTAAATTCACACACACTAATGCGCAAAAAATTATTGTTGTCTTTCCTTTTTCGTACTTGTTTATAATATCGCACTCTTAAAAGTCATAAAACCTTTATTTACACATAGTGATGTTATTATTTATATTGGTATCGATTTATTCTAAGTTAAAAATGTTAGCCATGGGATTGAAATGCATTGCATTGGATATTGTTGTAATTTTTTTAATTTAATATGTAGATTTGAGTAGTTTGATTTGAAGTTGTAAATATTTTACGATTAAAGTAAGCAGTTCTTTTTATATGAAGATTTCGTGTTTTCTTTCCCTGCAAACTTCAATATTGTCTTGGTGGATAAAATCATACAATTCATTATTAAATGTTTATTTGAGCCTCAAAATTTTGAGGGCCTAAAGCATGTGTTACTAGCTTTCCCCTTGAGCCTTTCTGATAGCGTCATATCAGTGTGTGGTCACTATACCATAAACAGAGTGATATACACTAGAAGTGTGCGTCTTTCATATGATTCACGAGGTAGAAGCATTGTGAGTAACTTTAATGATCTTTTTGCTCAACAGATAATATTTGCTAAACGAGTGGAAGATGTGCTGGAGCAAGCATTTGAAGGTGGTTGCCCATGGAGACAGCAATCAAAATTATGAAAACTTTAACACACTTCCCTTAGCTAACAGTGAGAAACTCTGCCAACAAAACACAGTTCGGACATCGGAGGCCAGAGCTCATCATGCCTAAAAGGAAATGTTAACACGATTAACGCATAACAGATATTCAACAACATACTTAACAGAGGTCTCTGAAAATGTTCTGTGTGTATTATTCTTGCCTCTTATTCAGCTGTATGTATGTATAAATGATTATTCTTTCTATTTTCTTTTGAATATATTAGTCACAATTTCACGCTGTATAAGCTTTCATCTAAATCAACAAGGTCAGACATGTTGCTGCTTGCTTTTCCAAGCACTCATATGTAATTTGCTATATACTTTTTAAAGCTTCGAACAACTATTTAGTTTTCTTCCCCTTTTTCCCCTTTCGAACATGGTCAGTAGGTGTAGTGGATACTTGTCACTTTTTTTTTTTTAATTTCGACACTTTTATCTAAGGATTTTACTTGAACCTAGGATTTATCGGAGATAGACTTTCTACCTTTACAAGTTAATGGCTGCGTCTTGTGGAAGTACAATTAGGTATGATGTTGTGAGTTGTGACTTTATCTCAAGGATTTAACCTATTGAACACTTGTTTATTTAGATACAGTTGGAGCATAGATAAAGTGTATAATAAGTCAGACCCTTAGATAAGTTATGGATGGAGCATTATTCAAAGGGATAATGGGCTTGTCAAACACTGGTATTTAATGGAAAAATTATTTGATTGAGTGCTTTTAAAAAAAATAATTATTGATTTTAGCGATATTTTTCATTTATTACCATTTATAGCAATATATAGCAATATTATGATAAATCTACACTTGTATTAAAAGTGAATTATGCATACAATATAAATGTATTATAAATGTTTTAAAATATATATTATGTTTGTGTAGTAAGAAACTAATATAATGTATTATAAGTCTATTAAAATATGTGATAAATGTATTATCCATTTATAAAACTTGTATTATATATATTTTATAAATAGTTTTTTGCAATATGTATTAAAACTGTATTATAAGTGTTCAGTGAAATTATTTTTTTATTGCTATAAATAGTAAATATTTTCTTAATATTGTATATTTATGTAAGTTTCCCATTTGTATACAGTGGCAGAGCTATACCTGTTCAAGAAAAGTCAATTGACATCTCTTCATTGAAAATTATTCTATATATATAAATTGAAATAATATTTTAACTTTGCACGAATAGTTAAACTTTTTTTTGTGCCATAAAAGCCAAAAAAAAGGCTTAGAAAAGAGAAAAATGAAAAAGAGAGAAAAGTGGCAATGACCATAAAAATATCAGAGCCAGGTTTCGATCCTGGGACCTGTGGGTTATGGGCCCACCACGCTCCCGCTGCGCCACTCTGATTTGCTGTTACTGCTTTGCTTCAATAATTATATGGTTTAAAATCTAGGCTATCCTAAGCTTTTTGTCCAAATTTATATGGTATAGTTTGACTAGACAAAGAGTTTAATAAAGGAATAAAAACTTTTGAAAATTCTGATATAAAATAAGTTATAGATGTTAGTGTGACCATACATCATTTTAGAGCATTTTAAAATTAAATTGTTACTAAGATCTGCGTACATTCTACCCTCCCCAGACCCCATGTTGTGGAATTTCACTGGATTCTTGTTGTTGTTGTTTTTTAAATTAATTAAAATGGATAATGAGTCATTAAATTGGGACACGGAGTATTCTATATACATAAAAATATTAGGCAACCTAACATCAAAGGATCCACACCATTTGGAAGAAGTTGTTTTTCTCAATGGTCTATGAACTCAGTGTGATACTATCATATTCACTTGGGTCTGTTCTTACCATTCTTCTTGCCTTTGAAGTAGCTTTGTTAAATCTCAAAAGAAGCTTGGGACACCCTTAATATGCATTATAGTAACTTCTTCAAATTTGCAGTCGTAGAAGCGGATTCAAAGATTTTAAGTTTATGAGTTCTGAATTTTAAAATAGATCATCAACTATATTAAGTGAATTTCTTAACACTAGTAAGGTCCGAGTAAAAATTACTAAATTTTGTTGAACTCGTAACTTTTACCGTAGATCCTCCTATATAGTACTCTAACCAACTCCTTCATTATTTGTTATTTTACATTGATTGCTCTAAACAAAAAGTGAACTTCATTGTTGAAGACTTGAAGGTCACAACAAATTTAATCAATTTTATTTTTTAAAATTTTAATTACCAGAAGTTGATCCGTTATCATTTGCTCTAAAATTGGGAACATACGGAATTTGAAGATTTTCAATACCCATGTTTCTAGAAGTGACACTTTATTCCACTTCTTTCATTTATATTTTAAACGCAATTGCTATAATATATACTTTAATTTTCTTTGTCAATCTTGGTTGGGTTGGATTCAACATTTATATATCAACAACAATATATTATCAACAAGATATCCAGTGAAATTCTAAGAGTAGAATCTAGGAAGCAGAGTGTGTATCTAGGCTGCATTCATTTATTCATATTCAACTTGACATGTGTTTTCCGTGGTTTTCCCATGTTACAACTTCCGTACCAATTCGGTGCTGCTTCCTTCTCCTAGTTTTGTGTGTCTTTTTCGGCGATCTCAATGTATTTCAGATTCTGCTTTCATCTTCAGATGAAGGAGACGTCTTCTCCTCCTTTCTTTTGAAGTTCAATGTCGGAAATCGTATTCTCAGCCTAGCTAAAGCGAGGCAGCACTATTCGCTTGAAGTAAAGTGTCACTTGCTATTCAACGTCAAACTCAGAGTTTTTCTTACTACATAGGCGGCTAAACGAAGCCCCAGTCTTTCTTTGTCAAACCCCAACCCCCTTATTAGTGACTCGATTGGTGAAATAGTATCTCTCCCCCAAAAAGCATGTTTTTTTTTACCGACGCACAAAGAAAATATTTTACTCCTTTATATGTCATCGGGTAGTGATTATCCTTTGTCAGCAGAAACATGCCCTAGATCTCTTTCCTCGGGCAGACATTCTTGATTCTTGTCCTTTGGCAACTCCTCTTACTAGTGTTACCGAGCACAGTAAAATCTCACAAGTAGAGTCTAGAAGAATAGAGTGCACACAAACCTCACCCCTACCCTATGGACATAGAAATGTTATTTTCGAAAGATCCTCAGCTCATGCAACGCATATCAAAGCAGAATTAAGAACAGAATTGCATCACATTTCACTATTTCTAGTAGTAACTTGAGTTAAATGAAGAGATATACTTGCTCCTATTCCATCTATGTTCTCTCAAAAATAATTTAAATCACCTATACATTCCCTTTACAAGGAAAAGACCTCTAATGTAAAAATACTCGTTCTAAACTCCTATCATATTCTCCTCAAAACACTAATTACATCAAAGAAAACTGCACATGTATACCAATGCTTTTGTACTGATCTGGACAAATATATACAGGTCAAAATTCCAAGAAGTGCTACTCCAAAAATTTGCACAATTTCTCCATCCTATATCCAAATATCTTCTTCATGTCAAGAAACAGCTTCATAC
This sequence comes from Solanum dulcamara, assembly GCF_947179165.1. Taxonomy (NCBI): domain Eukaryota; kingdom Viridiplantae; phylum Streptophyta; class Magnoliopsida; order Solanales; family Solanaceae; genus Solanum; species Solanum dulcamara. The sequence goes on along the minus strand of NC_077241.1, from coordinate 73,680,109 downwards.
GCCCAAAACGTATCAGGATCTGGACTGAATAGCGAGAAATCTTGTACTTCTAAGTTTGCTATATGCCAATCAACAAATCGAGCTTGAACAGTCTTGAATAGCAGCAGAATCGTAGGAAAAAGCCACCATTTGTCATCTTCCCTGATAACACAAATAATTCAAACTTTTAAATACAAATTGCCAACAAGTTTGTAAGTGAGTAATCGATTTCAGCTGTGTTTTTCTGCCACTATTCCTCTACAGACGCTATGATATATGACCATGTTACCGAACATGAAAAAACTTCTTTTCATTTTTACTCTTAATGTTATTGGGGGAACTACACTAAAATTCCTAGCTTCAGACTCAGACTTTCTTTATGTCTCATGCTGTGACTTAATGAGGTTAGGGGCCGAGACAAACTTCGGATGTAGGAATACTGGGAATCTCACCTTTTCGTAACCCAACTGCTTTCATCATCTAGGGGCTTCAATGCAGCAACTCCATAGTGGATTGCACCGCAGATAAAAGCAACAACCTGCATGAAGGCAAAACAGATTCTCTCAAACTAGTAACTAACTTACAGACTCTAATCACCGATACTCCTGTACATTAGCATTTATAAACAGACTGTCATTTATGTCTCGATCATATGTAGTTATCTTAACGTCTGTAGAATTTTGCCCACCCAGGGTTTCAATAGCCAAAAGTTTTACAACAGTGTTCCATTTCACATTATCATGCTATCCAGATAAGTATCATTATATGACAAATCTCAAGTCGCATCATGGATGAAGTCTATCCATGCTAAATTTATTAATGACGTATGCAAAATGTAATGCACCCGTAGAGAAACTTACAATATTGGATAAAGATGTAGCGCTCCACAGTGCATAAACTCGAGCTAGAGTAGCTCTTTTTGGACCTTTGCTGAACAAGGCATTCAGGCCAGCCGGGAAAGGCGAAAGCAAAGATAAAGGGAGGATAAGAAGTACAGCTAGAAAAGCCCCAAGGGATACCCAATAGAACAAAATTAAAGTAAGAAGGGTAACAAATACATCTGACAATAGTAAGATAGTGATCAGCAGCTGTACAGTGTCCTGAAACACATAGTAAGATGAAAGATTAGATTATGATAAAATCAAATTCTCAAATTGAGTAGCTGCACAGTACCTGACGACCAACTGGGCGGGTATTGCGCAATAGCAAAGAACATGGGAAGAGGTAATCCCTTCTAAAATCCAGGGATTGCACAGTAATATCATTTATGAGACCACCATTCATTCCACCAGTGATCTTTTTGCGGGATAATGCATGACTCGCACATTGCTGGCTTTCTTGAGGCTGCTTAAGACTCCTTCGCACTATTTTTGGAACCTTCCTGTAAGATAATGTACAATCGGGGATGTTGTAACAGAAATCAGTTTTTCATTTTAATGTTTTTGAAATTTGTTAGAATGATACTGGAAGAAGTCTAGAATCTATAATCAGAAATGCCATATGCAATATGCATCACACAGAATGCACACCATGTAAACGCAGATGCATCTTCTTTTTTTTTTTTTTGGGGGGGGGGGGGGGGTTCTGTTGTAGATGAAAAAATCGGTGCTTCATTACTGAGATCCACCTCCTTTCAATAATCAATTATCCATATTCTTTAAGAATCGTTTAATTTATCTTCGGACAAAGTTCTCAAGGCTTTTTAAATAGCACATGTCAAAGTTAACACAAGACACTTATCACGAAATTTCAACGTGGAACACAAAAATTCAAAAAACAAACAGGCGAAAAAAGAACAATATGCATAGTCTAATCAAGACTACCTAGAGCAGTCGTCACAGCTTTCCGAGTTTTCAGCTTGTGGGAGATCATAGAGAGAATGATCACCAGCCAGCACCAAAATACCCAATTGGTAGTACCCGCTAGCGGTTGCTTGAAACCACCCAAGCTCGATCTTAACACCATGAAACTCAAGCTGGGGGTTTCCATGACTTCTAACCCAATTCAAGACAGGTAGGAGCGCAGAGCGGATTGACCCATGCCTCACAGTTCTCAACTGGGCATTTAAACCAGCTACCAGGCGATTCCATACAGTCGAAGGCACATGCTGGAAACAAATAAGATTTTCCCCCCTTTAACGATCAAGACACCAGGATGTGGAAATTAATAATATACAAAATCAAAGGGAAAGAATGTCAACAGACCTGAGCAAGGAGATTTGTTAATGACGTGTCACTATGAAGATAATATGGTGACATGTAACTTCCATCCCCACCGAAGATAATGCACATGGGAAATCTCTTCTGTATACTCGCTACTATGTCTAAACGTTTCTCATCACCTCCTAGGAAGAAATCGATATAAGAAACCATCAAGTCCGGTGTTGCTCCAACCTGCAACACTAATTAAATCAAGAAACAGTATTTGCAGCTAAAATGCGAACCCTGACCACCAAAGTAGGAGGACTATGGTGTCCAGGTCCTCGCACGTCTCCCAGTATTCTCAAAATATCTTTATTTCATGCTAAGTTCTTTGAAAAAACTTGATTATCCAAATTAGATGCACTAAGTTATACAACCTATTTCCTGTAAAATTGAAATGATGGAGGTTTAAAGGCACAAACAAATGAATGCCTCAAATCTAGTACACATCCATTATGCTCTCCCACCCCACCCTGTTCCTTCAATTCATTAAAATTTAGAGAGCTGAGATACTCATCTTGTAACTACATAATGTTTGCATTTTGTCCAAGCACAAATAGCAATGCAACTAAGCAAGAATGTGATAATTCAAATAGCGAATTGAAGAATATGAGAAAACACTCTTGGAGAGAATGCAAAGAAAACCAAAATCCACCACATCGAACTTGACACTATCACAATAAGGACTACTACAGAAATAAAGTTACTACACAAACCTTCATTCCTTTGTATAAAGCACGTGAACGGCAGGACCGTAAACAAGAATGATCATACTCAGACTTCACATACTCCTGAAGGCGATGAACTTTTCTTCTTCTCCGCCACTGTTTCCAAGACCAAGCGCAAGGATATGCAAGGACAGAGAGTATGCTATGCACTGAACCCTCCCACCAATCATATGCAGCAACTGAATTAATCTCATCTATAAATCTGTTAAAAGCATCTTCATACCTGCGATTCCATGTCATAAAAGAAATGCTGAAGTTAGTGATGGGGAACACTTGAGTATTCCCTAACGGATATGGCTTGTGGATAAGTCAAGCCACTCTCAGAACTTCAGCACAAAGTTCATCTTACAAGAAATGTACATATCTGTTGAAGAGATATACTAAGTATGCCGAGTGGTCATTATTTAATACCAAAACCATGTTTATCATGGGAATATAGCTTAATAGGAGAAGATATTAATTCTTACACAATATCAATAATGGCATCAGGAGGTGAGTAAGGAAGATGCCAGGGTTCGCGAAAGGTATTGGGGCCCATGAAATACATCCTGTGGACATGGCTCTGAGTTTCGTCTGTTCTAGTACCTCGAACCTTGAAATTAGAAAAAAAAAATGTTGAAACTTAGCAGATGAAGAAGAAGAACATTACTAAGTGAAACATACAGCTTTTGATAATTCACAAAAAGATAAAAGAGCATATAAATTCTCAAGGAGTTTTATACCTCAGACAATGAAAGGAGATGAGGCGAATGGTGATGACTGTGATGGTCCATTGAATTTGAAGTGTTATAAGAACTCCCTGATCCTACTAGTTTGATTCGCAAAGTACTTAATAAAAGAGCCAGCAGCACAACAATGCACGACGACAACAGGGAAAACGGCCAGGGGCCTCCAAATGTGTATATGAGCTCCTCCAAAGGTGTATAGCAGTTTGGCATCCTATACTTATCAGTGACACATTTGTAGGGGCAAGGTGATTCAGTTACTCCTCCTGCAGCAGCAGTTGAGGCAATTAATTGACTTCTAGCAACACATTATCAAAAGATTTGAGAAAGTACGCAACATCTCATAGAGTTATCATTCAAAACTGGCCATTACCTCGCCTATGAATGAAATAAGCACGTCTAGGAAGGCGCTCAATGGAACAGGGAATACACAGGGAAGGCTCTGATCCTTCAGCATCTTTGTATGTTCCGATAGGGCATTCCTGATTCAATTTAATATGATGATAGAGATTATCACGGTTAACCAGCTGAAAAATATCTAATTGTCATAGCCGATACTGATGAAATAATAGCAAAAAGCCATATTATGACTACAGATTGCTAATAACACTCTTAAGCAACTGCAAAGAGAAATCATCAGTGTCAACAATAAGGTTTCAAAGAAGCAAATCAAAAGTTAGAAAAGAACTTGCTATAAGGGGCTTGGCTTAAGGAACTCAATCAATTTGATTGGTTTGTCATGGGAAACTACCAAAACCACAATTCTTAAAAAGCATATGGTCCCCACTCAATAAATTGCAACATGAATTCCAATAGAAGGGTTGAAAAGCATAAATATGCAATATTAGAATGAAACAGGTCCTAATAGAGAGAAATGGATATAGGAGGATTTTTCCTCATATGTTTTCTAGGTCAGTGAATGTGGAGATCCTTCCTCCTCCCTTTATAAACTTCCATCACCATGGGTTTACACTAGGGATCTACCTTGAACTCATACTTACCTTAGTTGTGGATGAGCTAACTGAAATTGTACAAGATGAGTTTTCTTGGTGCGTGCTATTGCATGTGATGTTGTGTTAACGAAACTAGCAGAACTATCGAAGTATCCTAGAAAAGTTGAAGTGAGACTAGACAGAGTTTTACTGCCTAAATCCAAAAAAAAATCAGTATTATAGGAGAATGGTTACTTTATCAACAAAAAAAGGAGAAGAATGTATTATCTATGAAGATATAACACTAGAATTAATAGGATGAATGAAATGGAAGAGTGTTGTGTGGTAGGAAGATACCTACCAAAGTGAAAGGTAAGTGTTATAAAAAGATTGCGAGACCTGCAATGTTAGGCCCACCTACAATATGAATGTCCTAGAACTTCAGATGTTTAGATGAATGCAAAGCCATACAAGATTAGACAGGATCAGAAATGACATCATATAGATTACAGAAGGTACAAGCAGCACACAGAGCCTAGAAATAGGGGAGTATTAGAGTAAAATGATTTGCCTCTGTCCTACATAGACCTCCAGAGGGATCTGAGCATAGGTGCTATACTATGATGTTTGAAGATGTTAGAAGAGAACGAAGACCTAAAATCACACAGAGAGATCCTGTTTCAAAAGAATTACAATCTCTCAGAGGTCATCAACTAGTTTCTCCACCACTTGCTTCTATCTCTCTTTTCAATTAGCCTTGGTTTCTATAGATTGTATGCAACTTTATCATTGCTTTTGCTAGGGAACAACATTTTAACTAGCGAAGTTATAGACAGTAATCTTCAATTTTGATAACAGTTATGTGCTATTGCAGTTTTCATGTCATTGGCCTCTAATGATCAATTTTTTTGTTAAGTATTGGCCTCATTAATCATTCACCTGAAGTTAAGAGAAGACAATAGATGAAGGTTTCCATCTTCCTCCTATAGGGAAGGTCGAAAAGTGCTATAAGACAAGTCATAAATTTATGGACAAGCTCTTCTAGATCACGAGTGATGCAAGCTTTGTGATTCACTGCCTAGTCTTTTCTAAACTACTGTCTATCTGATCAGGAAAAACGTTTATATTGCTAATTCAGCAATAGTGGGTGAAATATAATTAGGGTAAGTGCCACAATGCATCACTTGGTTCAGCTGCCAATCAACAAATTTCATAAGGGTAAAATTAATTTAAAACGTAGGATAAAAGACATTAACAAAAATAGTGTAGCATGAAAAATTACCGCACAGAAAGTACCATACAAGCCCTTGGGACACCTCCTTCCAGTTATTGTGCCTTCCTCTCCACGAAGACCACCACCGTCCCCGGTACCTCCACTGTAATAATTGAGAAATTCACCAGTTTAGTGACAGCTACTATTTACTGAGACAAACATCCGCAAACATAACATAATACAGCATCATAACCTTTTTATTCTTTTTTATTGGTAGATCATAACATATAAAAAAGACCATTTAAAATATTGAGGAATAATCTGCATTAAAGCAGGAAAACGCATTTAGTTGAACAGGACATCTAGAAAAAACTATCACCAGGTACTACTAAATATCACCCACCTTTAAGATTAAGAGAAACATGCCATATTTTCTTTTTAATCCTAGCTGGACAAGAAGCAATCCAATCTTAACCAGAGCTAAAAAGTGAGTAGTAAAACGCACACTTCTATATGCGAATTTAGTAAACATATGTGGATTTAGTATTGTATTAATCAAATTGCAATTAAAATAATATTGATGCTAATCAACTCCTTAAAAGTTAGAGATTCAAATAATCGATCACTTTTGTTAGGATCACTTTCTGCGTCATTGTTTGAACACACATACTTCTCTAAAACACATGGCTTAGCCCATGAAGCAAAACCCCTCGCTTCGCATCGCTTTAAGCAACAAAGCAATGACTTCTTATAACATTGCTTGCACCAAGAGATTCAGCTTATCGAGAAACTAATAATTATTGCAAATGCATGTCAAATGGTAAAGGCAATACTTGGAAGGCCACTTTTTATCTTAACTGATGCTATGTGTGATGCCAAATGCCAATAAGGGAAAGGAAACTAGTCCATGAAAGCACTTTACTTGACGGAAGGGTATCGCAAGCGACATCAGTGGTTTTCCTTCTTAACAGATGGGCTGGGCCTCAAGACACACAGTATGAGTATCTCATATTTGCTAGTTGGGAAGATGGGAACTAAATAAAGATGCAGTTGATAGATGAAAATGTTACACATGGTATCAAGATAGGTTGGTTGAAATGGAGAAGTGCTACTTGTGATAGAAGAATATCTACCAAATCGAAAGGTAAGCTTAGAACAATTATAAGATTAGCAATGCCATATGGGTGAGAATTGGGACGCTAAAGTCACATATCTACCAGATGAGTGTTGCTAATATGTGCATGCTAAGATGGATGTGCGGTTATACAAGATTAAATAAGATTAAAAATATCCACATTGAATAGAAGGTGCAAGTAGCACATAGAGGAAAAGATGAGAGAAGGTTGCTTGAGATGGTTTGGTCATATCCTGCATCGACCTCCCGATGCACAATATGTGCGTGAAACCTCTAGATACTGCATGCATACTAGGAAGAGAAAAGGAAAGCAAAGAAAATGAGCAGCTGTAAAATGTATCAGTATCATGAAACAACCTACCTATAGTAAATGCTGCCATTTACAGTCGCAGGGGGAACATACTGCTCACCCATGTGTATCTTAGACCAATGAAAATGTACTCTGCCACCCCCACCTCCACCTCCACCCAGTGGGCCACCACATCCTCCAACAACTGATAAAGATGAGTTATCCAAAAGAGCAAGAGATTGAAGAAAAAGTAGAATTGTTCCTCCAGAACCACCACCAACTCCGCCAACTAGAGTACCATTACTGTTTTTGCTTGGGGTACGACAACTTTGACCATCAGCCCTCATAGATCCGTAAACATCGAGTCTCAGAAGAGGCCACTGGCTGGATCCCAACACTGGTAACCATGAAAAAGTGTCACAATCAAAAAGTTGGTTTGTGAATATCAAACCATACACATCTCAGTCAATTTTGAAAACGTCATACACATTTGTGCATTATGAACTTTTTGTCAGTCTGCATTAATAAACTATACAAATTGAAAACACACACATTGGGAAACATTATATAAGAGAGTATGCAGGGATTACTAGAGGAACCGAGCTAAACGTATGTGATTCCACTGAGTATCGACCAGCTTAGGCATGAACTTGATATAGGGTAGCAACCTGAACTAATTACTCTTCTACTAGAGGATTACACATTCTTACCCTTCCTTTCTGTCTTATCTATAGTTGGGAGTTGGGATCATAAGTCTATATACGTTTTTTTCTTTTTTCTACGTACTTTCTTTTAACCAACAAAGGTATAGAGACAACATGTATGAGACAACTTAGAATAGAAAGAAATTAGACGTTTAAATGTATTATTGGGGACCCATTCTTCGAGTGCCATTCTTTTTACGCGGGAACTTAACAACCTTGTCTCGCTGTTAAGAGCCCAAGATATTAGTACGATATCGAGATGAATTCCATAGAATCACCATCTCTGACGTCGCCATAATCAGCCAACACAGACCACACCACACATAATTGTAATGAATATGGAAGCCCATATTAAGAAAAGAACTTTAAGTTCCAATCACACAAGTATGCAAACAGCTTATTTTTCTTGGTTGAAGAGGGAACGACAAGTAGAAGAGTACTCATTAATATGCTGAGTTAAAACTATATTGTTACCATTCATTAACTTCTCCTTGCATTCTATTTTAGTTGTCGATTTCAACCACATACTTGATGCATTCCACCACATTGGGGTTTTCCAATAGAGTACTGATACAACTAACCTAATCCCCATCAATACCACTTACAACCAAACAAAATTCTAAACAGGAACCCTGTAGTACACAATCTAAGCAACGTAATTCCACTAACACATCACGTTACCTAGCAGATAAGCAGCAAACTACTGGTTCAAAAACTAAGAAAAAATGAACAAAAAGGAATTTGTTAATTAGATGAAAAGAAATGAAGAGGAATGTGCTAATTTTACCAACCTCCATAAAACATAAGATAAGATAAACGCAAAGGTGAAAAGATTCAAGTATAGTAACTTAGTAAAATATTTTACCAATTATTCCGCCTCCAATAACAGGTCCATTTGACTGGCCTGGACCTTCACTCCCACTGCCCAACTCGCAGGGAAGATCAGCTCTACCATATCTTTGACCACCTTCACTCAGCCTCCCATTGAAAAATCCCGAACCACCTCTTCCTCCATGTCCAGCACCACCACCTGCTCCATTTGAGTAGTTTCCCATGCCAACACCTTTACTGCAACCTGAAAGTGAACCATCAGATGAGACATTTTAGAAACCTCTCTCCTGCTTTCTGGCTCAGCAGAGGATCAGGGTCAAAATAATCAGAAACCAAGAAAAAAGACAGCAACGTAGTGAAAAATCACTGGCAAAAGTCGTGACCTAATTCAGAGGCTGTTATGGCACCATCATAGTGTACAATGACAGTTCTGGCTCTGTGAACATGGATAATGCTACCCCTAATGATGCCTGTGACAAGAATGTCTTCCACTCGACAAATCTGCCATTAGCAGACAAGGAAACGAAAAATTAGTCTCAAGTAATGTATGCATTGACTTGGTAATAGGCAAATTGGTGTGACGGCATCACTGATATTCAGTTGGCCATTTTCTACAATTCTAAATATTGATGTAAGACAAGGAAATGAGCAATTAATCTCAAGTAATAGGGCACCCAAGTGACCATTGTTAGCTTTATCAAGCAAGTAAAAGATGAAAACTGTGTGATTTACCAGAACGACAAAATATGATGTATTGAGATAGGCCAAGCAGAAGATATATTTTTTTAAAGTAAAGGAAATGTGAATCAGCTATTATGTTCCATCTCATAGGTCTTCCTTTTAATTCATGATTGTCTCTCCAATATTTCTTCTATGGATTTAACTCAATCGTGCAAGAAATGGAGAAAAATCTAGTAAATAAAGTGAAGCAAAATTGAGCTTTTTGCTTTAATATATGCATCTTTTAGATCAAATTCAAATGTATAATAAGTATCCAAGTCACACACATTATTGGTAGTATACAAAGTATAAGATAGGTTTATCTTACTTGTAGAGAAAAGGACAGCGTGTAATTCACATGGCAATCATCAGGTGGAGTAATCAAATCCGTTGGACAGTTTGTGCTGTCGCACAGAGATTCAGTCACCCTACTTGGAGTCAAGGAGGTTAAAATGGCATAAACGAAATAGTAAAACTAAATTGGACAGTAAATCAAACAACAGAGGAAGCAAGACACCATACTTGCTTCTACTTTTATGGTCATCCAAGGGGGCTTGAAGTAGAGATCCTGGGCCAACCTAACAATGGAAAGTTCACAAAAGAATTACGCAGTAAGTATAACAGTAAAAGTTCACAAAAGAATTACACAGCAAGTATAACAGTAAAAACAAAGGTAGAAACCCTTCAGAGCTTAATGGGAAATAACAACAGTGAAAAGGGAATCAGATCCATCTCATACTTAAGTCCAATTGGTAGAAGAAACTGCACAAAGTCTACCACGACGGTAAGCTTCATCAAGCACCAAATCTTAAGAAAATGACACCTTTCTCGCGTTATTTATGCCTTACAAAAATTCTCATTCTCATCTTTTAACCCCTCTCAATTATTGCAAATGAAGAAAGAACAAATTTAAAAGGAAACAATAAGCAATCAATAAATCTGCATTGTTAACAGAATCTAAAATGTGTGTGTTAGATGTCATTAGGTTCTTAGTCTTCTACAATAGAATCATACATCGTATTTTCATTAAGCTTTCCGCTCATCCGTTCTATATATGTGCCCATTCATTTTGGATATTCGAAAATAAATGTATGACTTCTTGTCATAGTTATTAGCATCTGACAGGAGTCAGTACTCTATAGGTACTTCATTAAACGATTCAACACAAGCAGTTAAAAGCACATATTTTATTAATATATCCATACATTGAGTGAAAATCCAATCCATAACTTATAACCCATATGTATCCAGAGATCCTCGTATATAGATATAACTCGTGTGGTTCTGAATTTTCTTGGGTCATGTTACATCCTGAGTTGATCATGGGCGTGATGATGCTGATATCAATCTTTGAGATAATTTATTTCTAAGATTTTTGAGATTATTTTTCATTATTACCTTTAGTATTGTTGGTTGCTACTCGCTAATACATAACTTGAGATTGTATGCATTATCTTGTGACTTACACTGCTTTTCTTTTGTTATGTACCTAAAGATACAATATTAATTCACAAATTGTCCATTTGGACCCCGTTTTGACAACTATGCTTCTTGTAACATAATACTCATCACCTCAAAATTCATGCGACAATCCATTTCCGAAAATCCTAGGCCATACATGACAAATTTCTACAAAACATTCCAAAGTTTTAGGAAACCAATTTAAAACCATGTTCCTTGTCTTCCCTATCAAACCAACAATTTTAACAGCTTTAAGCATTCTTGTACCACTATCAATATACTCAATATGCATGCCCCATTAGCTTCTTTGACAAGAAGTCATACGCTAGCAAAAGCTTCAACAATATTGTTTCACAAAACTGAAAACGGTGGTGTTCGGATAGCTCGGGTGCACCGAGATTATTCCACTGAGTGCCTACTGAATATACCACCAACATAGGTATCTGGTAACTCTAAGCACTAAAATATAAGTGGAAGGAAAGGGTCACCTATCATTTTTTTGCTTCTGCTGCAATTGAACCCTGTATCCTATGTTTTTCATCCCACTTCATTGACAAGTAGGATACATCTTTGGTGCAGCTTCAAGAATTAAAATCCGACAAACAATCGAAATTCAAACTAGCATGTGATATTTACCAATTAAACAAACCTTACATACAAATTCAAACTATTAACTGGATATTCCCTATACACTAGTATAAAAAGTGATGTGGTTGAAGGTCTAATTGTGTATTGCATAAACTGTGAAGAGCGAGCATACAAATAGTGCCACAAGCACATTTATTTATATAGACAAGGTTTGACCAAAGTTCAAAAGCAGCATAATTTAATTCAAATTTATAACCTGTTCATTTGCCTAAACCTTGATAGGCATATTATATGGTTTTTGTTCTAGGTGGAATAGGCGCCTCACGTGAAAGCTGAGGCTGATAACCCCGTTATCCAAAAATATATAAATCAACGTCTTACCGTAATGTTATAGAATAGTGACAAGGAAAGCCTCTGGCCTATGATTGCATCACCGTGACCAGTCAACTTTAGGAGTCCCTGACCATATAAAGCCAAGTTTGCATTTGAACTAATAACAGACTTTCCCTGCAAAAGAGGTACAACAGAAGTTATTAACCAGGAATATAACTAAATCAGTATCAATGTATCAGGTAAACTTTTAATGATTACCTTCAGAACAGCAAGATTCCTGACTTCAAGGACAGATGTAGTAACAACTGTGTTTCCTCCACCATCAACTTGGATTTGGGATTGCAACATTAGTAACATCTTCACAGATACTCTAAGTGCACCAGAAACCTTCAATACAGTTTTTGTATTAGGAGCGGGGAGAGTACAGTTAATACTGCTTGTGTATCTCAACAAGATATATTTAGAATGTAACTTTGCAACAGAAGATAGTAGGAGATTTAACTATTTCCATAATATGTTTGAGACATGTTTACAAAAAGAAATAGACTATTAGCATTTAAATAGGTGAGGTTACAAATCTAGTCCAACAACTTGCTAGCCAGTGATTACTGAGAAAATGTTTTAAAAGGCTGGAATAAACAATGGTCCATGCTGGAAAAGGGCAAGTAGACATTTTAGAGAGCAATAAAAGATCCTCACATGAAGTTTTACCTTTATTATGGAATCACTCATTAGAAGTTCCTCTGCTACAAGCTCAAATTCCGAGACTGGATAATTAGACAATCCGAAGACAATGCTGCTTCCATAAAGTAGACTAATTTGGCCTCTCACCTTTATAAAGAAATTTTGACAGAATGAATGATTTGTTAACCAAAAGGAAAACAATCATTAGCTTGAAAATTAGAATACTTGTATTAGAAGGAATGACGTGACTCTGCAGGTCAACAGACAAGAGATCCTGATAATTTGAGTCCAAGTCTTCACCAACAAACACAAAAAGTAGATAACTTGGAAAAAACAAGACACAGACCTGAACTCGTGACCAAAGTAGAGGCACTAAAACTTTAGCATTGTTCTCGATATAAACATTTGTCCAGAGAGGAGAAGTTGAAAAATCCAGCAGAGGGGTTTCTGTTTCTGTTGTTATATTGTCATTGTCCACCCGTAAACTCAGTACGTATGCATCATAGAAAGTACCTGCTGCCCCAGCATTCTGAGGACAACCAATACTCCAACCACCTGCCAAAAGATCAAATATAGATTATCTATCTTAAAGAGAGGCATTAGGAACTTGGACAAGGGTAACTTTATACTTCAGTCAGAATAATATCACTTTTCCTCCAATAAACATAAAAATGCCTTCACACCTAGACAACAGGTTCAAGATCAGATTAACATAGGGGTGAGAGGTGACATCCATTCAGCATTTTTTGAAGACCGTGTTTGAATGATCGTTTTACACTCTTCCATGTGGAAATCATCATAGGTACTTGAGCAAAGGAAAATTTGTATTCATCTCGTACAATTATACATTTTGGAAGTAAAAACATGGTGGGGAGTATCAATGGCGCATGGTACAAAACTATGTGGGCAATGTGCCCGCCCCTCTACCCACCTCCATTTAAATACCAAAGCTTTAGTCTGCAGCAAGGTTCAAAACCAAACCCACACAGCGTGTTGCCTTCTTATCACTAGACCAAAACCCCGAGGGCACCAAAAAAAGAGAGAGAGAGAGTTGTTTTCTCACTTCCATTGGGATTTGCAACACGTCCACTCTTGATAATCTATAAAAACCACTTGCAGTGTGATGGGAACGGTTTCACGTTTATTCCTTCCATCCTGAAGGATAAAGTTCTGTCTGAATTTGGCAAGCAATCCATCAACTTTTCGTTAAAAAATTTTGACCAAGAATATTGGTATTTTAACCCCCATGAGAAAATCCAATTCAATTTGAAAGACATGGAAGCCAATGAGAACATATGAAAGTTTTCAAATGAGATTAAGCATGTTGACTAAAATGAAAAACCCAAAGAAGTATCAATTCCATTGTAGAGTATTGAATCAAAAAAGTGTTAATTTTCTAAACAACTTATAGATAATTTAGGAATTATGACAATTCTACTTAGATACCCTCAAGATTAATAGGTCAGAGGGCTGGCTTGTTGCCAAGGTATTTTGAGGAACTAGTTCGCTCAGTTCCACACGTATACAGGGAGGAAAAACTGAAGCAGGTCTGTTTTCCGTCTGAATGCATTTGAAGGATCCCACTAATTTATACACCATGTGCAGCGTTCCCTTTCTTTACCCACTACTTCTAGTTTTGGCAAGAGTTAATTCTTTTCTAGTAAGTAGGAAAAAGCAATATAAGACTCCAGAGTGTGCATCAAATAGAGAACCCGTTTATCCAAACAAGATTGAAAAGCTTAGCAGTCATAAAATATTGCAATCAGTAGAATGTGCCAAAAACAAGTATGATCAACACAAACCATGCATGGTAACTTTTACATCTTCTTGTCTGCTGTTACAGTTCAGTGAGATTCTTCCACCACCGCCTCCACCCCATCCCCTCCCACCAGCTGCGGTTATTTTTCCAAATCCTTTCCTGTCCAAGTATACGGTATTGAAGTTAGATACAGGGCATGCGAATACTGTATATAGTTATTCATATGTTGCAGTAGAAGAATGAATACAAGCAGCATTGTAAGACTGAAATCAAGTTTATACTCATACAAACTGCTAAAACAATTCAATATTGAGGTTCTTACAGACTCCATTAACAAAACAAATGAAACAACACGAATCTTTGATGCATTTATTAGCTATCGCCTATCACTACTTTATTTTAAATTTTTTTATCCAGTCGCCTACCACAGTACTTTATGCATCATAAGGAAAAGATATAAAGAACAATGAAAAGGTAGGAATGAAAAAGGTTTTGTGATGATTAAAATAAAACTTGCAAGTTGACTTTGCAAAATCAGATGTAAGGATGCTTTATCCTTTGAGACTTGCAAGTTTGAAATTCATGCCTAGTATCAATCTTGAGTGGTGTTGAATGAAAAATATATTTTCAAAAGGTGCTACCATCTTAAATTGATATCTTATATTGTATTTTTTTCTTTCTTTAAAGGGATTTTATGAGAGTTATTGTGGAAAAATGATGCACTTTTAAACCTGTTTCTTTTGCATGGGCCTATTTCTGCTACTAAATTATAATGACTGTTTTAAATTGGTTTCGACTTTCTTCTAATTCTAAATTTTGTGATATACTTGAGCTCAATCTTTTATTTATTTATTTTGTGCTGAATATAATGTCAATTAGTTTTATTCTTGAATTTACTAATTATTTTATTAAATTAATTTCGGGTAAAGTTTTAACTTTGTAAATATTAGATTAAAAAAATATAGGGGCATCCTCCCAAGGAGGTTGGTATAACAATCATTATACTCTCAAGTGATAGGGTTTTCAAGTATGTCCAAAGAATTTTCCACCTCTTGTGCATGCAGAGGGTGATGCATTAGCACAGTATTATTCTGTGTCACCAGAGTTGCCAATGGTATTGAATACTTTCAGCCACTCGATTCGATCTATAGCATTATAGAACTGGTTATAATTAGATCGTTTCAGTTGTATGCACTGTAGATTTTTTTATTTGAGAATGAGTTGTACCGAATGTAGATTATCATAATATGTTCATTCATTGGAGGGACTTTAATTTCAAGAGTCAAGACAACTTCTTACATGGTAACAGAGCAAGGTTCAAATCAAGTTCAAAGCGGGTCTAGTTCTAGGTACATCCAATTCGACAATACTGAAGATTTTGTCCAAAAATTTTGACTAGAATACCACTTCAAGTAAAGAGAGATTTTGTTGGGAAGTTTTGGATGTTCAGCCCACACATTATGGTTACCATGGAGGAGATTAAGATCCAACCTATTGAGTACAATGTGGAGACTGGAGAATGTGGAACAAAGTTATTTTGTTAGAACATGAACGACAAAGAATATCTGTTAGCTATTTATATTTTTTTTTGAAAGTGGTAAATTCTATTAAGGAAGGACAATACAATTTTTGTTTATAACCATGGTGTCTTGGCCAACTTGCGCACATTTCGACGAATTCCACGGGATACCTTCACCAACAACAAGTAACTACTCTAGCTAAGATAGATGGGAAAGAAACCACCTAATGTTTTTGTTTCTGTTGGAATTTGAACCCGAGACTTCATTGTTCTCAATCCACTTCATTGATCACTAACTAGGTCACACCCTTGGGTGCAGAACAACACAATTACCAAAACTGATATTTTCTTTTCCTATAGGAGAATATAATCTTTCATATTTGGCTTTCTTCTTTCTTGGAGGACAAGTTATGTACTCCTATAAATTAAAATTCACTCCTTGTGTCTTGGTAGCATTTACAATGTAGACTTGTAAAGTTAGAGAGTTAAGTCTAGGACGAGAATTTGTGAGACATAAGACTTAGCCGTCATCTGTGTGAATCTCTTTACAATTGATTTTGCGAGGTTATTCCTTGAATATTTTTGTACTCTCTTTTATATTCTCTTTGGTGTAGTGCCTCCTTTGGTATAATTCTCTTTAGTTGCCTGATTTATCATCATTCAGAATTTGCTTTATTATCTTCAGCATAACACTTGGTTATTTCGATCTTAACAAGTGATATTGGAGCCCGACTCATTTGTATTCTTGGTGTAACCAAACTAGGACCCCACATCTTGTGTTGGCATATCGAGGGGGTTAAGTGTCAAAGTTGGTTGAAGGGATAGGCAGTTGTCTCCTGTGTATGATCATGGGCAATTCGTAATGTCTATTTTCTTAATAACACCTAAGCAATGGACCTAGAACATAATAGAGCAAATCCACTGGAAAGATGAGAAGCTTAATGCACAAGAATTTTCGAGATAGAAGATTGAAGCACAAAATTTAATGTCTGCAGTTGTGAGTTAGCAGACATTAAATGCACAAGCAACTAAAAAGCAAGAACAAGAAGTACAAGTAGATTGCTATGACATTTTTAGAAATTAAAAAAGACATGGTAATTGTTAATTCATACTTTTCACATACTAATTTTTGACATTTTCAGCCTGAAATTCAGTGTCCAGATTATTTGGAACAATAATCGAGATGCATAGCCTTTGAATATTTGATTGCTCGAGAATAGTCATACTGTTATAGAAGTAAGTTTTTTGACATGTTACTAAGGAAACAAAGAAGTGATCATTCATAATGCAAGTCCAAGCAGAAAGATTACTCACAGCTTCTGAGCATGTACAGAAATGCTTCCACCGGAACCCCCACCGCTTGATCCTCCATATCCGCCGTCTGCATGTATGGATCCATTTATGTATAGGAGATCTTTCAGATCAAGGTAAACACGTCCTCCCCCGCTTCCTCCAAACTTGTGTTCACTAGAGTTACCACCCCCCTTGCTTCCATAAGACCATGGCTTTGACAATGTAGACCAAGCATAAACGTCACCACCCCAATTATTTGTCTTGTTAGTTTTCAGGCAGGATGCACCTCGTCCACCATGCCCTCCACCAGCACCATCATACCCAACTGGCGTCCCACTAGTCTGAGAAGGTGGTGCTCCACCCAGTGCAGTAGTATTTATAGAAGAATTGTGTCCCAACGTCAGACTGAGCGCAGAAAAAATAACAGAACCAGCTATAATTCTTGCATCTTGCCCGACTTTAACATTGCCAGTCAAATTGAAACTTATAATACAGCCTTGAATTGGACAGTTAATAGACACCTGAGGAAGTATCTCCAAGTTCCCAGTACCCAACACGTACAAATCAGAATCTATATACAAGTTTGAATTCAGCAAGCAAGTTGTATCAAATGATCCAACTCCTTCAAGGTCCTCACAAGAAACTGAATTATTTGTCAAAACTTGAGGTTCTAATTCCTGATAATACGATGTGACATTGATTTCAGAATAGTCAATCAGAGATAATTCAGAATAATAATCTGTTCTTCGCTTCTCAAATGCAACAGGCTCGCCTCTATACTGCCCTAAACCATGGGAACGCACTATCAGAAAGATTTGGCATAGAATGCACCAGCTTACCAAACATTTCGCTAGCATTGGACGCATCACCGCCCAAAGTAACATAGACTAATAACCTCAAAGCATAACAGTTGTGTTGGTAAAGCCAGAAATAAGCTCAATCCTCTCAATCAGTTTTTATCTCAACCAATCTCGCTTTCGGAACAACACGGAATTTCAGCTCACAAACTCAGTAAAGCCAATGTAAATACAGTATCTCCGCAAATGATATTTATCCATACAATTCTCTCTTTAAACAGGAGTAATCTTCAGTACCTCCACACTGAAAAAAACGTACATAAACTAATCAAAGTCCACAATTGCAAACTGAAAAACAATTATAATAACACTTCAGGAGTAAACCAAAATTGCACAACAATTATCTTATACTCCGCCTATAGACTACAGTTTGCATTGTAAAATCATGGAGATACTGATACTTGTTTCTACCAATTTATTAAAAAACTAATTCTCTTCAATCAGCAAAGAAAAATCAAATTAAACATGAACATCAGCAAAAAGAAGATAATTAAACAAACAAAATCCTAATTCAGAAACTTTACGGAAAAACACTCACACAGTAAATGATCCCACATCTACCGACAACATTCATACAAATCATTTTCAATCAATAATTAAATACGATATATCCAATTTAAACCCTCACACGGATCGCCAGAATTGAAAACACACTTATATCCAAAAACTAACCAAAATCCATGAAAATTTCCGGTAATTCTGTTTTGGTCAAATCTCTGAATAGATAACAAAAAAATACTATCAGTGTAGTAAAGCAAACTGTATATGAGTAGCTTTCAGTGTTTCTTTCAATGCCTGTTTCATTTCTTCTTTTTCAATTTTTAACTTTTCCCTTGTGATGTTGTCAATGGTGGATTGTGATGATATTGATGTTGATTGCTTTGTTGTGTTGTTAGTATATGTATGGAGTAGTGAAAGTGAAGTGAAGAGGGCAAATACAGAAACAGAATGAGTTGCCATTCAAAGTGAAGCAAAAGGTGTTTATAAGTATGAGCTGGACTCTCGTTGAGATCCACTCTGACCGTTACGAGATTCACCTTATATTATGCAATTAATTTCGGATATGCCATTTCCTTAACAGCTAAGCACAAAACCCATTTTCTCATTTCCCCGTCTCCATTTTTTTGCAGGGTATATTCCAAAATCACTGATTATTATCACAAAAAATCACTTAAATATTTTTATTTTATTTAAGAGTAATTTAACTTAAGTTATTTTACTTATAGAGTCATTCACTCGATTCAACTTAAGTCAAATTAAGCATAATATTTGAAATAAATAGCTTTTTATTTTTGTAAATGAAATGACCACTCTTGATAGGATGATCCTAATCGAATTTAATTAGTATATAAAATTCTACAAAAGTGACAGTTTTAATTTGATATATATGCATCTTGTAGAGATTAAAAAATAAAATACGTTAGAGATATATTATATGGAAAAAAAGAAATTAAAAGTGCATGCGAAAAAATAATTAACGAGGAAGACGTAAAATCAATATTATCAAAAATATAGTTTAACTTAGTGGAGTGACCGTTTAACTCGTATTTTCTATAGAGGAGTCAAAATTTTCTCAAAATAAATGAAGAAGTCCATGAGAATCAATATATAATATATAGAAAAGTATTTCTTACCTGGCTATACGATATAATTTTCCGACAAACTTTGAAAACATATGGCTACGTCAATGGGTATAACCCACATTTACAGCGGAACAAATGAGATATCTTTGTCCTAACTCCTATATTTTGAATTGGAGATTTTAAATTAAAAAATAAAATATAATCGAATGTATTTTCCTAATATATCAAGAAATATTTCTTAGCTAGCTGCACGGTATAATTTTTTGACAAACTTTGAAAACATGTGGCTACATCAATGGGTATAACCCACATTTATAGCGGAACAAATGAGATCTCTTTGTCCTAACTCCTATATTTTGAATTGGAGATTTTAAATTAAAAAAATAAAATATAATCGAATGTATTTTCCTAATATATCGAGAAATATTTTTTAGCTAGCTACACGGTATAATTTTTCGACAAAGTTTGAAAACATGTGGCTACATCAATGGGTATAACCCACATGTATAGCGGAACAAATGAGATCTCTTTGTCCTAACTTCTATATTTTGAATTGGGGAATTCAAATTTAAAAAAATAAAATATAATCGAATGTATTTTCCTCTTGTGTATGTCTTAAGCCGTATCAATACGAATTACTCGAATCATGAGATTTTTTTATATCATTTAGTGGACTAGTGGATAAATTATTTAATGCTAGTGTATTTCTTTACTACTCATAATTAAGAATAAAATGTGTTTTATACAAAAATATTATGTATACATTAATTAAATAATTTGGTTTAATTTTTTTTCTATTTTTATCAACTCCAAAATCAAACGAACAAACAATTTTTTAAAAATGTTTTATTCAAATGAAATGAAAATTTAAAAAAAAATTGACTTGATCCAATTTTATTTATTGACTTAATTCGAATAATGCACACCCCTAATACAACATATGAGAGATTCATCTCTTTCCGTTTTAAATTAATGGGCATAACCAACAAGAATTGTGTGGAGTAAGAGGTGTTTGTGTTCTTGATATAGAATTGTCTTTGTTAGGAGTGTTATAACTTTCCATTTGTGACTTTTCGATATGAATTCAAATTTATACAAATCCTGATACAAATATCAAAGATCGGGTGAAAAATCAAAAAAAAAAATACAATGATCACATAACAAGAGAAAGTTCTAGCAATAAGGAAAGGAAAAAACTTCAAATTAAAGTTATTCACACTTATACAAATAAAAAATCTTGGCAAATTAACAAGCACCAACTTTTGTGAATATATAGTGTTTGGATTGACATCTTATATTGTAATAAAGAAAATGGATATTTTGAAAACAATTTGAGATTAAGTGCCTATATATAGGGAAGTTTTCTCTTTTCTTTCTATTTTATTGGTCTAAGGAGTTTAATCAAATAAACTATGATTCAATCATACATTTGTTGAAGTTGAGTATATATGATAATATGAATCATCTATTAGATATGTTTCACTATTATTAAGCACTGTTAACTTATTGTTTTAACAAGTAAACAAATACAAACAAACAATTCATGAAAATATTAGTTTACACTTGACTTGTAATAAAAATTATACATATTATTATATTAATTTAATATATTGATTTAGAACAGGTGTTTGTCTTGCCATTTGAATAGAACATTCTTGACAAATAGTCTCCAACACACACAAAATGACAAGACGGGATGGTTTGGCGTCTAAAGTTGAGAGTAGTTACAAAACATTATCATTTGATGAGTCCAAATGAAAGAAAAACGAATAAATTAGGACAGTTTGATCTACAAAGTATTTTATAATATTAATTAATAGGGTTTAAAAAGGATCACACTTCAAGAGTATGATATAAATATATTATTTTAATATAAGTATTAATAACTATTTTTACAGCTCAAATTCATAATCTATAAATCACATCAAAAACAATTATATCATTAAATCGAAGTTTCATCGAAGAAACTATTTTTTTTACTATAAAAGTACTATATTCACATTTTACAAAAGCCTAAAAGCATTGGGTGAAATTTCATTTTTGGTCCCAGAGAGGTGATTATTTTAATGAGATGAATTAATTTAAGGTATTAGGTGATTATTAACATTAACAATAATTTTAAGTGGTCCAATGATAAGACAGAAGCTTAAGTGGGAATGGGGCACCATCTTGGATATGGATAATAAGTTCTATATCACCGGCGAAAGTTGTGACATTCTATATATGATTCCCTGACTTTTAATTCGAGCTTTCAAGTTCAAATCACGAGAATAGAAAAAGGTTAATTAAAAGATATTTTTTTATCAGGGTCTTAAAACAAATATCGAATATTGAGCACAAAAAAATAAAGAGAGAATATTGAAAACATTTTTAAATTTGGCATGAATTATTAGTTTTATTCCTGAGCTATTCTTAACAACATTAAAAACACTCTTCAACTTGACTAATTAAACTTAAATACACTCCTAATTTTGCCACATGGGTGAAATACATTCCTAAATTCTCGTCAAGTTTAGGGATGTTTTCCACACTTCTCTCAGCTTTTTTATTAAGAGTCTCACACTCTACAAGAGTTTGAGACCACTTGCTATGCCATGTAGCATATCATGATTGTATTTAAATTCTGTTAGTCAAGTAAATGAGTGTTTTTAAGACTGTCAATAATTCAATAATAAAACTAACAATTCAAACAAGTTCAAAGGTCATATTTTCAATACTTCTTTCAAAAACAAAAAATATTGTCCATTCTTTTTTCAAACTCGCCTCTTTTTTGACAAATTTTGCTAGCAAATTGATTAAAAACATAAACAGTAGTAATTGTTTTAAATCAATAAAGCATCTTTAATTTGTTCATCTCCAAGAGAAAAATTATTGTTGAGTTGATAGTATTAAGTTCTTATCAATCTCCCTAGTTTATCCTGAAAAATAGCACAAGATACCCTGGATTTTTTTTTCCATAAATAAAACAAAAAAAAATGATGGGAACTTTACACTAAACAACAGCCCACAACAAAAGATAGGATAACTATAGTCTTTATTTTAGCCAATATCTAGTGTCTAATTAATGTATAATTACTGTATAATTTATGTGTATATATACATTATACATTTTATATATATCAATAACAATCACAAACTATTATGATTGGGAGTTGAAAATAATAATATATTTTCGTGTATATAGTTATTCAATAATTTTCTTCTCCGAACTTCATTAGCCACTTCAACATATGTAGTATTTAAAAAAATTATTGCTTTGTGATGGAGCATTTAACAATGCCAACAACCTGGCCGGTAAAGATTAGTTATCTAAAAACGAACTTATTTCTCATGAAATTGAGTGAGGAAATTAAAAAAGATCTCAAAATTATGACACGTTTAAAACTAAGATTAACAGGAAAGTTGAGAGGGCAAAGATTGTGTAAAGAAATACGATCATGACAAATAAATTTATAAATTTCGGAAATATAATATTTTATTCATCATGCATATAGCTGGCCAGATCTAGTAAATTTGCAAATGCAATGGCCCATAAAAATCATATAAAATTAATAAATATAGTAAGAAATGATTGAAGACAAAGCTTTAATTTATTATTAAATTGTAACATATTTGTATAGACCAGTCCACCACACTACTTGTCTTGTGCTCTCAACATGTTGATTAATAATAATTTAATTAGTCTTTTTAAGTGATTAAGCAAAATTTCATATCATAATCTGAATTTTGTTTTAATCGATGTTGTTCAAGATTACTACGTCCCTTGCAGATTATAAAAGCGACTTTTATTTGCATTTTATGAGTTTAATAATACATGTATTAACACTAATACATACATTAAATTATCTTAAAATATAAATACCCCTTTTAAAATAATTAATTCATATATAATATTTTCTTAAAATTATTAATCACCGTATAACAATATCTTCATTCCAAACCACACTTACCCAAATAGCTTCAAATAATCTTACACCAAAAGGGCGGGAAAGGGGTAAACCAGAAGATTAGGAAGAAGAAGAAGGGCATTTATGGAAAACAACAAACCTTGAAATAGAACTGTTATGGAACATATTTTCTGCGAAAGTTCAAAGAGACCCCACAATTTCTGATCCACCCGCTATGCGGCCCCATATTTTTAATTAGCGTTTCTCTTTTTTTAAAGCAAAGTAAAAGTAAAATAAAAATCATTTTTTTCTAGTTCATTTTATTTAGATATTTGAATTACGATTCATTATAAATGAGCATTGAACACGTGATAAAATATTATTAATACACATTTTCGGATCAAATTTTAGGTATCAATCATATGTTAACTATTTAAAATATGTCATCTTTTTTAATTATACGAACGATAAAGCATAAAATAGCAGGCTTATTTCAATTAAAATTGATGTGGATAATGAAAGGAGGTAACATATTTTATATGGTTAACTAATTTTATTTAATGTGTATTCGAGAACACTTGCAACAGAGCCGGCTCAACTATAAGACCACTAAAGTAATGACTTGAGGCCTCAATTTTTTGGGACCCCTAAACCTTTTTATTTCTCTTTCATTATTTTTATTCTCTTATTATTGAATATTCTGAAATTTCCAAATTAGTCAAACTTTCTACATTATGCATAATTTATTGATATCTGTTTTAAAAAATATATATATATATATATATTTTGTGCGTGTGTTGTTTTTCTTCAAAATTCAAGCAATGCAACTAAAGTTATCACCATTTCAATATCATTTATATCAATTTATCAAATTCTTGAACCATAATTTATTATTCTAATTTTATAATATATATTTTTATTGTATAATTGTATTATTTTCTTTTTACTTCATAAGATTTGAGTACATCCTACTTTTTCAATACCTCACTTATAAAATTATATTATACTAAATATGTTATTGATATTCAATTTATATACGTTATCAAGTAGCAAAAATATTAAGGTCTCCTTGTGAAGTTTCAATCTTGATGAGATGGTCCTCAGGACTTGCAAAAGTCATTCCAAAATTTGGATTGAAATATTTAATAAAAATATTTTATCTTATATTTAAATATTTAATTAGTGTGTCATAATTTATTTTAAAAAATATATCGATAAATTTAAGAGGTATTTCACTTATTTATGCGTATTATGTTAACATGCGTGTGCGTACACGTGCTCTGTACCTCATTATTCTTCATCCTTGGCTTAGCTGTGTTTGTCTTATAAAATACTCCCTAATCATTATCCCCCCTTACCAATTTATTTGTGCCATTTGATAGAGTACAAAGTTTAGTAAAAAATAAAAAATAAAAAATTATGAAATTATAATAGTAAAATTAAAACTTTGAGTTTATGTATTTTAAGATTCAGATAAGATAGTATGTCAAGTACTGAATAAATTAATATATGTATCTAATACGTAAATCAAAGTTATTGAGATTGAATGATGAACTTGTAAACATATTTATTTGTAGCTTTATTTTGTTTAAATATGTTATAATATTTATGTAACTTAAGATGTAAGTGTAATCATACAAAATTAGAAATTATCATAGGGTGCATACGTTACAAGTAGCACAAATTAAGAGAAAAATGAAAGAAAGTTACTTAAAATGGTACATTGTATCCTACATCAACCTCCAGATGCATCGATTTGTGGTGCAAAAGCACGAGAAATGAATATTTTAAAAGGACAAGATAAACCAAAAACTTTATTAAAGAAGTTTGTGTTGGTTTAATTGATAGGTTGAATGAAAATGGAGGGAAAAAAAAGTGGAGGAAAAAATGAGTTGTTCGCTCTTGCTTTATGAAATAAACATTTGTCCCACGTAGGTGGTGGAAAGAAAAGGTCTCCTACTTCAAAGTAGAAACACTCCTTCATGTTGCTAAAGGGTCAAGAAAAGGGTCTCCCCTCGAGCCGTCGTTGTTGTCGCTCGGCTTGGCCTCGGCTTCGGCTTTGAATTTCGTCAAATGATTTGATTAATAATCTTATGGACCAAATTTTCTTTAATTGTAATTAATTATTATTTAATTAATTAATTAATTAAAAATTCTGATCCGTGACCCGATCAGTTTCTTTCTTTCCCGTATTAATTCAAAACATTTCCTTTAGAAAGGTTGCAACCTTTTCTGAAAAGTTGCAAACAGGCTATATATTTCTGTTGATCCTCAGAATTATTCCTTACAAAAAATTTCTGACAATCATCTTCTTCTTCTTTTCTACACTTCTTAAAAAAAAAACCGTGTGATATACTGTCTTCGAGTAGTTCGCAGTCACCTTAATTTGTTGTATTGCTATTTTTGGTGAGTAAATCATTCTATCATGGGAGGAAAGATTCCAAAAATCTCAGGTAAGTTGAGGGGGATAATTTTCTTAAGGACACACTGTGCATTCAGTGGACTCAATTTTTGTTCTTACATAATTTTTCAGATACTGTTCTTATTTTCAGTTTTTGTCCAGTTTTTGTCTTTTATTTTAAGAAATTATTGTTACTGTTTCAACGTTTTACAATACAGATTACTAACAATTTGTAAAGATACGAACCGTTGTTATTTAAGGGCGGCAAAAATTTTTATGATCTAAATTGATCGGGTATGTGCCATCCCGCCACAGCGGCGCTGCCATAGCGGGATGGGAGCCGTCATAGCGGAATTGTCGGGGACAGAATTAAAAGACCCTGATTCTTATTTTTTCTTTCTTCTATTAATTGCAAAAATAGACGAGGATCAGCCTAGAAACCCTAAAAAAGCTACCCTAGGCTTGGAAGGGAGGGAGAAAGAGAATTTTAACGCACGGAAGGCTACAATCTGTGAATTTCAGGCCTACCTCCATCATTTTTGCTGTCCGAAAGTCAGGAGCAGAGCTATTATATATCTTTCAACAGCTGCTTGGCGCCCAGGTAGGCTAGGTTTTCTTAATTGAGTAGTTATAAACTCATTCCCACCATTTAATATAATGCAAATTGATGGGAGATTTCATGTTTAGGCCTTTGGGTAAGAAGTTTGGATGGCTATAGCCTATAAGTGTTGTTCTTGTAGTTAGGGTTGGGGTGTGTGTTGTGTGGATAGACCTATCTGGTGACTTAGGTGTAGGTGATGGTTTATTTTTCTGTATGTATTATGTATGCTTGTTAACTGCATTAATAGTATTGCATGTATGTACGTAAAAAGGAAAAGATGGAATGAACCTAATGAAATGACTATTTGTGATCAATTGCATGGAATGAACCTGATAATTGATGCTCAAGTGTGTGAACTATTCATTTTTTATTACGATTGTGATTGTGGTTGTTGGATTGGGTATCACACTGATACATATTGAATCGGGTACCACGCTGGTAGATATTGAATCAGGTACCATACCAATACATATTGAATCGGGTAACATGCTGGTACATATTGAAATGGGTGTCACATCGACTACTAACTATCGAAATTGATGTCATGTCGTCACACTAACAATTTGAGTGTAGGTTCCATGAGAGAATCATTGTTGACTGATTGTGTGTGAATGAATATGATTTCATGTGTTATGACTGTTGTATTTGTAATTGACACAACTGTATCTAATCATGCTCATCCTGTGTAATAATTGATGTGAAAGGATCGAAAGTCTGAATATTATTAATTTTCATATTGTGGTGGTGTTCTCCGTGTTACTATATTGTAGTGGTTAGATGTGTTCCGTATCCCAGGTATGAGAAGGTGTGGGAGTAGGAGGTAGAGTGGTCGATATGGTGATGAAGTGACTAGGTTATGCCTTGTGAAGGGAGTTCGGTCCAAGGTGGTTAGTGAAACCTTGCTATGGTATACTACGTGATCAAGGGTCGGATTGTTGTAGCGGGAACTTGTTTGAGTGTAGTTAGTAGGTTAGATAGATTTGCGGTGACGTGTAGTCGAAAATTTTTCTATGTGTGATAGAAAGACTAGTCCTTGCTCCTATTAGAGTTGGCAGCAGACCAAATAGAAGGTTGATATCATGATTCATACTAGTTGTGGTCTAAACAAGTAGGGTGGTCAGAGTGTGAGTATAAAGGTTGGCTCAGGGTATCTGTTTTAGCATATTCTTCTTCTGATTGATTTCTTTCTATTATGTGGTGAGTATCAGGTTCACCGATAATACCTACCAGTATGTGTTGTTTGTACTAATACTAGTCTTGCTATGCCACTTGGCATAGTCTGATTGCATGGTCAGTAATGTTTCATAGGCGAAGACGAAAATGATTCTCTAATAGCTTCTACTCTTCCTTCCTTGTGGTAGGAGCTGTGTCATTATTTTATTTTATACAATGTATTCTTAGAAGCTTTTGTACCTGTTTAGATTATATTCCTTGGGAGTGTTAATTATTTTTGAAATTTAAATTTTGGTTTTGTTCTAACTCAGTAATTGATAATTGCATGATCTCTTCAGTATTATTTTATGATTCTTTAATCTTCCACATGATTTAATTGTTTGAAAATTAAGGGTTCTTCAACTTAGATGTTAGAGTGGGTGTCCGCACGACTCAATGTGTTAAATCGTGACAAAGTTGTCTACAAAACCAAAAATATCTTATGATCCTAGCAAATCAATCGAAAAAATAAAATGCAATAAAAGAAAAAGATCAATATAAATGATATTTATTAGTTGGGATTATATTATATTTTAGCCACGTTAGTACGTTTACTTTAGATGCAGTATAATATAACCTTGGTGTGGTCATAACTCATAAATAAATTTTGGTGTTAATATTACTCTTTCTTGATAATATACAATAGGCAGGCATCCATGATTTGTGACCAATCAGAGTTAATTCATGACATCTGTTTTTCTTTTTTAAATTACAAAAAGTCTTTTTGAGAGTGATTCTCTTTTTGTCTCTCTTAATTATTATATTTTTGGAATAAAATGATTTGGAGATTAGTTTGAACGGTTGGAATTAAAGTTGCAGTTATTTTTTTAAATGCTTTGGATAAATGACATATATAATTAATGAAAAACCATTTAAATATTGATATCAAAGTCAATTTGATTGGGTTTTTTTTGTGTGTGTTTTCCTGGTTCAATTAACAAAAAACAGAAGAAGACGATTTTTCCATTTATTGCCTGAAATTCGATTAATTTAAATTTATATCAAAAAATTATTTTGAAAAGTAAAACACATCTTTATATAAGGCGATCCAATTTATATACTTGAATTTGAGATTTAAAATGAAGAAATACTTACCATTTCAGTATAATTATATTGTCAATTTGATTGAGTGCGGGAGTTAGATTGAGAAAAAACGGTCGTTAATTAGCTCTTTTGACTAAATTTAATAAGAGGGAATTTAATTGAATTAGTAGTTTTTTTATTGTAATATAACATCCGTTCATTTTTATTTGTCATGTTTCATTTTATGAGAATTAACATAACTAAATTTCGAAAATCAAAAGGTTGCAATTATTTCAAATATTTGTCTAGTAAAATTTGAAGTGGGTTCTTTGAAATAAAAATAGCATGTATAAAATCAACAGAAAACCTACTTTAATTTCAGTCATAATTTTCTTATAATCTAAAATATTTGAAAAAATAATTAAAGAAAATTGTGAAGGGACAGTTAATTAATTGAATTGAATTAAATTTGAATGATTTATACTGTACGTTATGAATATAATGTCATTATTTATGAAACATAAATTTCATATTATATCATAACCTATGGAATAGTCATCAGTGTTATTGCCTTTTGTCACGAACCTAATTATATTCGAAGTTGACGTATAAATCTAATCAACTTTATCATTCGTTATGCTTGTAGCTTAAAAATATCTTCAAACTTAGCTATTTAAAAAAATATCCTTCTAACTAATTATTACTTCAAAACAAGAGAATATCGATCAATTTTACGTTTGAACTATTTGAAATGGATTAATAATTTTGCCCTCCAACAATTTCAACGGTGTTGGTTCTTATGCATGGTCAAATTTATAATAATTCATTAAAATATATTTTTGAGGTACAATTTCTGCTATATTCAGGCTCTTTTTAATGTCTAGTGTAACTTTTCATATTCCTATTTTTCTAATATTTTGAGGTAAATCTTTCTTTATTTTAACACTTTCCATTAAATCGAACAACTAGAGCTTATTAAATATTTAGCAGCAATATATATATATATATATATATATATATATATATATAACATAACAAACTTAAAACACCAACCAAAATTGTTTTTGATGCACTACTCTAAACGTTTACTTTCTTGAAACAACTTATTCATCTTATAAAGATAGAAATAAAAAAAAATTATGCATTTTTTCCAACCTCATGTATTATTATTATTATTTTTATTTTATTTAAGCCTTTCCTTCAAAACATAAGATTATGTTTCGTCATTTTTTAAAAATAATTTCTATTGCCTCGTAAGGTGGCACGTTGGTGTTTGTTACGTAACAATTGGTGCAACGTGGCACTTTTAAGGAGAATTATCATATGTGACCATTTAGAGGTAATTATAATAGCGTGCCTAAATAAAAGTGGGCAAGCTATAAGAGACAAAAGATGAATCTACACATATCTTGTTTATAAATTTTGACAATTTTCACAATGCCACTTGGAAAACGTCACTTTGTAGTGTCAATTTATTAAATCAATTCTATTGGATTTAAGTTAATATATATTAATTGTATAAAAAAGCTTTACATCATTAAAACAATTTAATTCATCACAAACCATCAGTTTGGACATGACTTGAAGGGTTGGAAACTAAAGTTGAATGTTTAATACATGCTTTGATGTCTCCAATCAATTCAGTTTGGTGTAGGGAATAGTTGAAAAAGTTATTATTTTTATCTCCTTTGACTAAAATTTAATAAGAGGGAATTGTAGGGCAGTATTATAAAGCTTGTCTCTTAAAGGTACTCAAAAGGTAAGCATTTCCATATCAATGTCTATTCATTTGTAGCAGTAAATTTTACAAGTTTACCAAAATGATGTATCAGAAGATTGGCTAAATTTTATAAGCTTAGGCACAAAAAGTGTATACAAAGTACAATTACCTATTCAAATGCAAGAAATTGCAGAAATTTTCCTCTTTTTGGTACACTGTTTAGTAAATAACCATCTTATTTAAGAACCTTTCAAGTCATGGTCTAAATATCTCTTTCGATCAAAATAAAACCCTTACGTAAAAATATTAGACCATGGTCTAAAGTTTCTTAGACAGTTTGACACATTTTGTCAGTCCCAGGGCTGTATTTGCATAACTTTTTAAAATTAGGGACAATCTAAATAGTGAAATACTTGAAACAAATTCAGTTTATCGGATTTCTAATATTTAGGAACCTAGGGAGTATAAGCAAACAATTTAAATGATGTTTCTCCTCCCCCCCCCCCCCCCTAAAGATACCTTTTTGTAATCAACTTTATGCTAGATTTGAAAAATTGTACCATCATATTTCTATTGCTATAAATATAAATAGGAGAATCAAAAGGAGGGGGGAAGGGGTTGAATCTGCCTCCAATAAATTTCGTTTTATTTTTGTTGCTCGAATCCCATACCCCACAAACGACGCACGGGGGAAGGTCAACGTTGAAAGGAATGATCAGAGGTGATCCAAGATTTCAAGACAACAGAATGTATCCAACATACACCATTTGAGCTTAACCATAGATATTCTTTAAAAACGATTGTCAATCCACTGCCAACGAGGGAATAAAACGGATGGCTACAGCCAGAAAACAGGCGCTCAACATAAAGGTGAACACGTTAAATACTTTCATTGAGTATACTAGCAAGTGCTTTGAATAACAACCACCCCCAGAAACAAGAAATCCGTTACTAATTCAAATTCAAACTAAGTTGATAGGAAGGCCGACACCCCAAGCTTAGGAACCTAAAAGTCTATAACAGCAGTGGCATTGCTGCATTATTGACAAACACATCCATCGTCGTCTACACACTAGTGAGTATTAATTACATGTCAGGAAGAGCTGAAAGGATTATCCAGAATTTTGCCAGAATACCTGTACAGGACGATAGTGCTAGCAGCTTCCATGTGTGGCTGTAATAACAACCGGCACCCTCCGACTAATCCCATGCCATGTAATGTTTTCTCTTGAATAAACAGTTACCTTCTCTTGCACAGCACACAACCTCAAGTAGATAACATCTGTCGTTTCACCTTTCTCAGCACCGGATGTGCTGCCCGTGCTTTTCTTTATCAGAGAGCCTTCTTCCACTTCATCCCTCAGAATCAAATCATTCAGAATCATCATGTTGTCACCAACTGAACTGAATTTCAGCACTCTTACACCATCATCTTACACAGATAATATAGTCGCACATGACAGCACAAACCAAGTTGCTGGATGCAAAACCATAACCCAATTTACAAGCCGGTGGTCTTTAACCGTTGTAATGGAGTTTCTGATTTTGTGAGCCTTGGACTTGTGGGGCTTGCGGCTGTTGAGGTTGGGAACTTTGCATGTTCAAAGGTTGGGTGTTGTAGTGCCCAAAAGGCTGGGAGTACAGTGGATTGAGTAAACTCTGGAGAAAAACAGAAACAAAATTGATATTGACATTAATTAGACTAGTGAACCAACAAATAAAAAGAATGAACTTCCAAGTCACTGGAAACTTCACGTGATGTGCATACTTCATATATGGGGGTCTTTCAATGATCTTGTTAACTACCAAGCAGAATTAATGAATGCAGTAACCTGAGACTGAAGTGGATTTGCATTGGACATGCCAAAATGGTTCTGTGGACTGTCCTCCTGTGATGGATCGTTGTATCCAGCTTGTGTGAAGAGACCTTGGGATCCATGAGCCATGTAATCCTGCAGAGCAATCAAAATGATGACACAAGTAAAAGACCCATGTAAACAGGAAGAAGAGAAAACATCAGCAAAGAAAACCACATCAGATAAGAGATGTTCACCACCTATGAAGAGACTGCTGACCCCTTCCATTTCCCCCCAACAGACCTAAAAGAGCAAGAAATGAAGGGGACAAAGGACTGGACAGCTTACCTGTGACATAAATTCATTTCCTGAACCAAAACGTGAGTATCCAGCTTGTGAATTCTGGTTCAGATAATTTCCTGGAAAACCAGCCAGTGCTCCCTGATTTACATAATCAACAGCATATCCGCTTTGAGAAGCCTGAACGGAAGTGAAACAAAGCTGAGTTAGTACTACTTCCGGAAAATGATAAAAAATGTACGTACAAATTAGATGGAGAGGGGTGGGAACATCAAGATATTAAAAAAATTAAGGTAGTAATAGCAGCTTCATATGAAGTTGTGAACTGCCTGCTAGAGAATGTGTACGACAGTACCTGTGTAGAGAATTCAGCAACATGATATGGAACATGGGATCCCTGGCTCTTGAAATCATCTCCCAAGAAGTCCTGATAAAAAACTTTCGGATAAATATGATATTCAGTGAAGCAAACAACAATCAATTAACAAAATCGATTACCTGTGACATGCCGCCCATTGAAAATCCATCGCGAAATGTCTGGCTTGGACCTTGAACGGCCATCTATGATGTTTTAAAATTGAAAAAACATGCTTACTACTAGAACAATAAGTAAATGATCGAATAGTGAAAAATTAACGGGTTTACTAACATTAGAAGCATATCCAGGCTGAGATAAAGGTCCTCCCCCAGATGGTTGAGTGTTTGGATTTTCAAGTGCAGAAAAGTTGAAGTTAGGCCCATGACTTCCAATAGGTTGCTGGGAGGCTTGCTGGTGAGAAAGATGGCTACCAATTGGAGCATTGGCATTCCCACGCCCGGCCCCAAAACCCCGGCTACCTGGCTGTGGAACATGAGGTACAGCTCCAACAGGCCCGTGTATAGCACCACGAGCAGGAATTGCATACGGTTGGGGAGGGCCACCATGGTAAGGGGAGATGGGAACTCGAGGCATTGGATAACCAGAAGGATAGACACCAGGTCTGTGAGTACCATTGGATGGACCAGGTGCCATGTAAGAACCTATAAAAAGATAAAAAGTTCAGAACCTGAGCAATAAAACAGGACCAGATGTATGAACACACTGTAATTTGGACCATAACACATGGTTCCACTTTCCGGCACTATTCAAGAAAACTTGGTAGGGAAAGGATGTAGCTTGCATTCTAACAACCTTATCAGGTGAAACCTGCTCAACGTGGAATCATCAACGCCAAACAACTGCATTCTACCTATTATGGGGACCATTATATTATTGTATAATTTTTGGAGCACCTACAGGATTCCACCATTACATGCAGGTGCCTTTCGTAGAAAAAACACATTCTTATCTAAATCATCTACTTTGTATACGCTTGTATACAGGGCTTATCCCTAATTGCATCAAATATGGTACTTCATTTTATTATTTTTTTTGGGTTTGGGGGGGGGGGGGGGGGGGAACAAAATCTCAAAAGAAATTCCACAAATAGCAATTTTACAGGAAATATGCATATGAGTAATGAGTTCCCCGTAACTTTAAGCAAACTCTTCGCGCGTCTAGAAGGATCGATATGGAAATAGTGACACCCATATCATAACATTTCCTACTATACACATCAAAGATACTGAATGATGAGTGTAACATAAGCCAACAGGAGAAAAATTAAATCCAACATACCCTTAGAGCGACTGCTTCGCCTGTCAGCATTGGGGTTTGATGAGGCAGCAGATCCATAATTATCACTGGGAACAATTCCAGGTCCACCACCAAAGAAAAGCCTACGGTCATTGTAGATCTGCAAAACCAATGATACGAAAGATCAACACCACATCAGAACCACAATATGATACATTCTGCTGAGGCACAAACATCAAACTTAGAAGTTAGAACATATATGCACCCATAAGTACCTTTTTTGGCTTCTGAAACTGAACCATGCTTTGCTTCAAGTTATTTAAAGGACCTTCTACCAAGCATTCATGTTCCTGATTGACAAACATGTAAAAGTTTGAGCATCTCAAGGTGTAATAAACTAGAAGTGATTCCCAATGTTTAAAACATTAATGATGTAGTCAGACAAACTCAGTAATACAACACCCTCTTCCAAAGAGGATTTTTTTCAAGTAAAAAAAAAAAATCCTCTTTGGAAGAGGGTGTTGTATTACTGAGTTTGTCTGACTACATCATTATTGTTTTAAAGAGGATTGGCCCAAAAATAACGCGCAATGAGCAAAATGTCAAAAATTTCCAGTTCAACACAACAGTTTAGAATAATCATGAAATGCATATAATTAGGTAATAAGCATTTTAAAAAATCAGTATTAGAAAAGAAAATAAAGAAAGAAAACGTTACCTTTAGCATTTTCCTTTCAGAAATATTTAAGAAATTACCTTGTAGTGTGTCAACAAGCCATTCCAGAGAGGCTGCTTGCTTAACACTTTGGGATTTCCTAGGATAACAATTCCATAACGAGCACGTGTAAGAGCAACATTAAGCCTGCGAGGATCATTAAGGAACCCGATGCCCTGAAATGAATAACAAGTAAACTATAAGTTCCGCAGCTATTTATAAGACACATGGCAATATGGCACGTTTCGGACAGCATGTTTTTTAGTTTTACATAACTATATGGCCAGAACAACCAACAGAGTATTAAAAACTCAAACCACCTCTTGTACCCCAAATCAAAAAGTGGTGAAAAAACTAGCATTTTAACACTTTAAAAATGATGGAAGGCAAAAAATCAGAAGTTATGGTGCAGACATGCTGTGGAAGGAGTGGGAAAAAAGGAGCAAACATCACATGAAGATTACAAACTATCAACACACTAAACCACATTGGTGTCATATTAACATGAACATTAAGTGAAAACAGATAATTATGGATATCAATACCAACCTGATGTTCATTGCTCCTGACACAAGACAAGATGATATAATCTTTTTCCCTTCCTTGAAATGAATCTACACTTGCAACCTGAAGATAAAAATTACTCAATTTATTGGAAGAATTTAAGAGAACCGTAGTAGCCCCTCTATTCACAGCTTACCTCAATTTCCTTGTAAAGTTGCTGCCTTAAAGCACCATTTCTAGACATGTAATTTACAATATATGCTCGTTGACCCTCATATGGTGTGATAACTCCAATCTGGCAAACAAAATACAGAAATAGTAGCACATAAATGAATTATTCAACTCCTAGGTTCTTTTGATTACTGAGAAAAGGAAATGATAGTACCAGAAATAAAACTTATCTGCCACTATGCATTTGGAAGTAGGTAAGTGTGAGTACAGGTTTTTAAATTTAGTTATAGGAAACCTTTCTTCAAATTAAATCTTGCCAATTTCCTTTTAAATATATACTTGAAAATGATTTTTCCATCTTTAAATTTTACTTTGCAGAAATTTCGTGCCAACTTCCTCAAGCGTCCAAAGGACAAGTTACAAATCTAAACCACATACCTGACTAGGGACTACACCACTTTTGAGGAACGTAGTCACTAGCTTCTCAACATTGGCAGCTTCAGTTCTGTTTAGATAGGAAGTTCCACTAGCACTGATCTCCTCTTGTCCCATCTATAGAGATTAACAACTGTGTATGACTTTTTACAGCCAGAAAATGGGAATACACAAAATAGATAGTGAAAAAGAAATCATCAGCCTATATGGCTATATCTCTACAACACATAATCAAGGTATCTTCATAGCCATAGCAGTAATATCCAGATAATCAGGGGAGAACAGAAACAAAATATATATCTTTTCACTCTAATAAGGACATCAGGAAATTAGCTATATAAATTGAGATACCAGGACACTAGTTGTTTTTAAGAAATTGAGAATACCTGGACATAAAATAACATGGGACGGTTTGGCACAGGCCAAGGAAAATCAATGCCTAATGATTGTCTCTCGTTGATGGTTACACCATTTTGAAGGGTACCTTCGTAAAAACTATTTGAGGGAAACTCTGACAGTGCAGGATGCATACGGTATTGTACCTAATATTGCATTTCAATGCACAGGAGAACCAACATTATATATCATTTGAGCAAATATAAAGGGAAAAGCAGAAGAGAATGTACAAACATTTAACAGTAAAGAGGAGTCTGAACAGCATAGACGATAATCAATAAGTTCATAATAAATTTAAACAGAAAGGAACCGACAATCAGGAAAGGAATGGGAGCAGAGTATCTACGACTATACTTTGTCAGGCAAATGAAAAAGGCCAGAATGGCATGGGCAGAAACTCAACAACTGAGATGTAAGTTTAAGCAGGATTGGACTTGCTATCCTACTACACAATTTGGTATGAAGCACGGGAATATCACACACTTAAACTAGAAATATCTTCGTCTTTTGCCCTAACTTTGGTGGGAAGAGTTACCTGGTACCTGTTGCTTGTGAGGGAGGTTGCAGGTATCCTATGGAATTAGTCGAGGTGCGCGCAAGCTGGCCTGGACACCACGGTTATCAATCTCTCTCTCTCTCTCTCTCTCTATATATATATATATATATATATATATATATATATTCTTCCTTTTTTATCTTCCTTATTGTGAAGAAAAAAGATAGAGGAACATTGAAGAAATTTTGAATTTTGGTGTCCATAAACACCCCACACAAAAAAAGGCAAGAAGAAAGAACTGTCTACATAAAACACATGAGCGCTTTAAATCTCTATATCAATTGCATGAGGAACAAGAGAAAACACTGGATCTCATAATTCAACCCAACCTCATAAATCCTCAAAAAGTTAATGCATCGAAAAAACCGCCCAGAAAATCACCTGCAACCTAATTGGCTTCACACCCAGCAGTACAAGACGTTCAAACAGGGATTGAGCAAGTCCAGCCCGTGCAGCTTTCTTGCACATAATGACAGGTCCAAGCTGGCAGTGATCACCAACAAGGACAATCTAGCACATACATTACAGTAAGTATCTTCCATATAGCATACCTCAATATGAAATAAATTGTAGCAGTTACCTGCTTTGCCCCAAGAACCAAAGGAATAAGGCATTCAGGTTCAGCTGCTTGAGTGGACTCATCAATGAGCACCTACAATAAGGTTGCATAGCAGAGATGTTGAAACCAGCAAGGAAACATCCAGATGAATTAAAAAGCGCGCACACCAAAAACTAAATGGATAAGAAAGTGAGAAAAGAGCTAAAGATCCTCAACATCTTTACTTCAGAGGCAAACCAACCTGACGGAATCTGAAATTTGCCAATCTAGGATCTCCAGCACCAACACAGGTGCAACAAATCACATCAGCACTTTGAGCAATCTCCCTCTCCGTAGCCCGTTTCAGAGCTTTATATTTCTTCTCATCACTGCTGGAGAGTTCTCCTGAACATTAATAAATCAAATGAATTTGGATAGGGCAAAGGGCAGCCCGGTGCACTAAAGCTCCCGAATTTGGATAATATGCACACATTTATCAATGCTGCAAACAGAGGATCGTGTATGTACGTAGTGCAAAATTAGTTCTTAGGCCTAATTCACACCCCAAAAGCTAGCTCAAAAGGAGGAGGATTACCCAAGTCTTCTAATGAGTCCACCCATCTCATTAACCACCAATTTGGGACTTTTTATCATTCTTCAACACCCCACTTAACGCCCAGAGCTTAACATCTGGTGCGTGGGCAATTTTAATTTCGGGGGCCCAACATTGGGTAAGACAAGTCCTGCTTTGATACCATGTAACATTAGGTCTTAGGCGTAACTCACACCCCAAAAGCTAGCTAACTTAAAGAGGGGAAAATTGCCCAAGCCTTATACGGAGAGCAACCATTTCATTAACCATCAATGTGGGACTTTTTGTCATTCTTCAACACATAGAAACCAAAGACTTCAAGCTAACAAATCCTTACATAAATTGGAACACCAATATCCATAAAGCATAAACAAACAAGAAGGAACACCAACCTTGTTCATCCTTCAGTTGCTGTAACTTGTGAAGTTCACTCTTCTCAGATGTGTCAAGATGACGAACCTACATGAACAAAGAGTTGAAGAATGGAAGGAGAGAAAAGAATATAAAGGTTCTGAAAGCAAACTTATATGTATGTGTGTGATAATTCACAAAAGAACTAACCTGATAGTGAAGGGTCAAATGCTCAACAGGAGAACTGACAGCTTCTCTCGACTTAGCACAGAGCCTGACAACCTGGAAGGAAAGAATTCATAAGAAAAGAGCTGAAGGATCCAACATTTCATGACGTTTCTATTCATTTTCTGTGATTCCTATGTTCTCAATACTTTTGATTTCTCTTTCTTTTTTCCTTTAGTTGTGTGGTTATATAACAATTAGCAAGGTGCCTTCAGGTTATGGAAAAGTACTCCTCCTGACCAATCAACATAAGGAAAGGGGGTAGAGGAGGGGAAAAGGGAATATGTGATGTCAAAAAGAGAAAGAAGAATAGTTCAGAATTCAATAGGCTACTTCCATTATACAGCAACAAAGAAACATGTGTTGATAACCAAGCAAAAATAATGACTGAATGTTATTTTTTTTGGAACTAGTGAGTATTTTATTTTTGATGCATAATCTTACAATCTTCTATAAGAAAAAAATTGAATGAGAACTTGTTAGAATAGTTCAATGAAAGCTATCCAGCAGAGGGAGATACAGACAAATGGTGGTGCCTCACCTTCAGTCCAGTAGCACTTATTTTCTCTGCTAATTGGTCCACAGCCACGTTACTGGGTGCACAGACCAAAACCTGATGAAAAATAGTCCAAGAAACAATAGAGAATATGCTTAGAATCAAGGGGTTACACTTAACAATGAAGACAAGGTCAACTTGTAGACCAATTAAACATACCTGACCCTGGCCTTGCTTGGCCATATGATACACAATGGCAGCAGAGGTAACAGTTTTTCCCGTTCCAGGAGGACCTTGAATTAAACTGACAGGCTTTTGGAGAACACTTTTTACAGCGAAAACCTAGAAAAATGTACATGTACAATAAGACAATATTTTTCCTCTTACTCATTACGTGATGGGGTGACCATTTTTTCCCCTTTGTTTTTTGGGGGTTGGAGCAAGTGGATTTGAGGCACCACATTTGGGCTAATTAACTAACAGCTGAGTGGAGGGAAAACCGTATGAGCAGAGTGACCAAACAAGATCACCAACAAATTGGATGCAGGATGTTGGTGATGCATAGTTCCATACGGTGACATTCATGATGCAAGCAACTAAAATTATCATTAGTAAAAGAGTAAATACATCAAATCCCCCCCGAACTTGGCACCAAAACTTACTTTAGCACTTTAACTACACGGGCATTCAAATAGCCCCCTTAACAACTTTCAAGTGAATTTAATCTCACCCTTACACTACAATACCAATCTCATAATGGAAAGTGCATTACACACACGCCTCGTCGGCGCCACGTCAGTGCCACATTGAAAAATATTTAAATTTTGTTTTTTTAATTCTTTTTTGTTTCTTTTTATTTATTCACAATTTTAGAAAGGAAAAAAATCTCAAAAAATGGGAATTAATCCAAGATTATAAGGAAAAAAATCTCAAAAAACTAAATCCTTCTCTCTTCTTTCTTTTTCCATGTAAATTAAACTTGGTCAAGTAAAAAAAAAGGTTTCCTTTCTTACCTCACAACTTGTAGCAGTAAAAGGCAGAAGCAAGCACTAAAATTGATAGGTCGGAAAATTTCACCAGCAAATCTTATGTCAACGCCAAAAAATTAAAATGGATTTTCGTTTTTTATTTTGGTATAGTGGAAACAGTGAGGTTGGGATGAGGATGGAGGAAGATAATTAGAGAAGATGGTTGATATGACATACAGTAGTGGCTGTAAAGGGAAGAAGAAAGGTACAAAAATGTAATAAAAAGAAAGATTATTAGCTAAAAAGAAAAAAAATAGGGCCCACTTATTCTTTCTCTTTAATTATTGGTATTTACGCGCTTTTATTTTTTTGATTTGCCATGTCAACCGTTTGGGTGGATTTATATTCACTTGAAATGAGATTAGGGGGGTAAAAAATTATATGTAAAGTTAGAGTGCTAAAGTAAGTTCAGTGGACAAGTTAACATAACTATCATATCATGTGTAGCTCTCTACATGCACAAGTGTGCAGGAGTATAAATCCCATAACTTCTATTCCTAAGGCGTGCACTTGCAACTATCAACTTGCCCCCAAAATACATATTAAAAATATTCCTGAAAAACGGGTAGGAGCAAGATAGATACTGAAACTAGATAGACAACCTGCTGTTTGAGAAATGAGCCAAAAGTTCAAAGAAAGACAGAATTGCCAACCTGAGACGCGTTAAGCTCTGGAAGACCAGGAGCACCAAAACGGCGAGGAAGTGTGTTCCGAAGCATCTGCATCTCTACTTCGTGACCTAGAAGATGATGGTAAATATACCTGCATAATAGAATCAATGAATCAAACATAAGTATTCTATCAAAAAAAATTAAAATCCGGTTAACACAAGCTAAGTTATTTGCTAAAAGTCATCAAGTATGAAAAACTACAGCTATATAATATACTTCAGAGTTCCCTCATGACACCAAGACTGGACAGCAAAGCAAAGTGAATTAACTATCACATAAAGCAACCGCAAAGAAAAGCAGGAACAGTTAGTCTTGCAACATAAATGCCTCCAAGAATCACAGTATATCAACACTCGGAAGAAAGTCAGAAAGCAAATATGA
The DNA here is from genome assembly GCF_947179165.1 of Solanum dulcamara. Classification (NCBI taxonomy): domain Eukaryota; kingdom Viridiplantae; phylum Streptophyta; class Magnoliopsida; order Solanales; family Solanaceae; genus Solanum; species Solanum dulcamara. The sequence continues at coordinate 73,638,961 of NC_077241.1, read as the reverse complement.
GATCTGTCTATTTAAGAATGCACGATGTAAAAGTACAAATTTAAAGCAAAATAACGCAAACAAGAGGGAAAAGGACATGTATCATTTTCTTTTAATTTCTTTTACAAAATTCAGACATTTGCACTCACCCACTGACACTTGTCTCATCCACAGCAAAAGTTTTCATTGCAGTCTGCATCCTGTCAAAGCTCGTACTCTTCCAAACAAAGTCAACACTCAGCCCATGGGTCACATCAACCGGAACTCCCTGCAAGACAAGAACGTTGCAAATGAATTAAGAACACAAATCGCGATGTAACTTTTGTGTTATTAGGGGGGAAAAGATGACAAGTAAGAGAATAGGAAGTCCTAAAACCAATGTACCTGACTGGCACGAAGCTCAAGGGCAACCTCTTCTTGAGCAGTTAATTTTATCTGAAAATGGAAGAAACAATTCACCAGTCTTGGTCAAAAAGCCAGCCAAAACACACAGATACTAGATGTCGAAGTATACACTTCTCCTTCTAAGTCATCTTGTATGTGTGTTAAGGGTGTTTACAGCTTTAAGGAGGCTCCATAGTTTTTCCCTTCTAAACAGGGTGAGAGATCAAGGTCCGTACCACATGCCCTACTGACTGCCATGCTGGATGAGCTGCATCCCCTGAATAACGCAGTCGTAGCTCATCACCAGGTACAAGCCGTAACTCATTGTCTTCCTAAAAGAACAGCACCCTATGTTCAGTCCAGATGAGTGAAGACACAAAAGAAATCCCACTTCAAGAAAGAATTGGCAATGCCAACAATGTAACAACACAAGAATCTCAAGCTTGATCATAGCCATTAGAGGCAACTTTTATGAGGATGATAATATACCTTCGGGAAAACAAAATATGCAACCCGCTTCTTGTTGAGACCAATATCCCATCGAACAGTGAGGTTATCTTTACTTTGAGACTCTTTCATCATCTACCAAATAGAAATAAAATCTTGTTACGTCAGGCTGTTTTAAACTTCAATATAGACATTACAAGACGGAGAAAAGACGCTCTCAGTAAAACTTTTTGGGGTCTCATACAACATTACCAGTTTCACAAAAAAAAAAGAGGACACTATCATTAGGTTATTGACAGGGATAGAACACATCTTTTCTAAGAGGAAACAATGTCTTAGATTGATAGACTACAGAATTCAATCATAAAGAAAGAAGAAATATCTCATAATTTACAGATTAGACACATTTAGGAGCAAATATAAGGTTGCTTATGACTCAATACTATTGGATAGACCCTCACTCTACTGACATGCAATTCTAATGGTACTACTCACCCAAAAGAAAAGGAAGTACTACACTATCCCAAAGGAAACCTATAAAGGAAAATGATCCATTAAAGGAAAGCGAACGACATTTTTGGATGGAACAAAAAGCCAAGAAAAAGAAGAAATATAATGCACTCAAAATTCAGCAAGTAAAATCATCTAATGGCTGACATACCTTATCATAGTCAGCTTCAAGCTTGATCAGTGGTGCGAATATGTTTTGATACTACATTAGAAGGATAAAGCCAAACTTAGTTAACATGTCAACCACAGAAGTAATTCATGAATACAATCCAGGGCAATTTTATGGAGCATTTATTAGACAACAAAAGCTAAACAAAATAGGATAGCAATATCAAAGACACCTGATAGGCATCTTCATACTTCAAGCCAACAGGCTGAGGTTCGTCATCCACACCTGGCTTCTCAAGATCTTCCAGGTTAGCATCAGGATTTGTCTTCCACAATTCTTCGATTTTATTTATTTGTTGAGCACTGATTTGGCGTGCCCGCAACTGTTCTTGCTCTGTTGGGACCTGCAGCAGGCAATAGGTTACAGAAACAGGAGAGGAGCAAAACTTAGAAAGCACCATAAGAGGAACCAAGAAAGAGTATCCCAAACCTTAACGAGCCATTGCAAGAAACACCTATCATCAATAAGGGGGCACCACTGACTCAAATCCCAATTCATATCCTTCAGCGCATTAACATTTAAACATGGTTCCCTGCAGAGGAGAACAACGACACTCTCTGTCTTGGCAGAGATGAAACCAAGAAGAAAAACGTTTCGGCATCCACAGTTGTAGCACTCTAGAATTGTTTCTCCCAGTGGACTATCTTTATGAAGACAAACCTCCTTGTGTTTTGCTCGGACCTAAGGTCAATGTTGTAGATTAAATTCAGTAATTTCCAAATGCTTTGTTTCTAGAGTGAGAATGACAGATGTACCAACTACAGGAAAAGCCAAGAAACAGCTAGCAAAAAAAAAATATAGCTCATACTCTATTTTTGTCAATTTTATCACACTGTTTACTATAGTAACAAGATTATCTTTGTCGCTTTCGTTATTCGTTATTTGCTTTCCTATATCGCTTTGAACTTCTTAGCCTTATCTGACCTCTTTTTATGCTTCTTCTGAGCCGAGGGTCTCTCGGAAACAGTCGTCCTACCTTGGTAGGAATAAGGTCTGCGTACACTTTACCCTCCCCAGACCCCACGTTGTGGGATTTCACTGGGTTGTTGTTGTAGTTGTTTACTATAGTAACAAGAAACAAAATGTTCGCACTTACTTACATGAATATGTGTCCTATCTTATAGGTGAACTCTCATCTAATGGACATTGAGCATGTAGAAAAGAGAGATCAAATAGAGTACATCAACTCCTTAACAATCAGCAATAGGTACTGCTTCGCTCTTTATTTATTTTTAATAAGTAGATAATGCCTTCGCCTTTCAGCTTGATAAAATACAAAGATCAGTTCAATTTTTCCTCTACATCTAAGAAAATGGACTTGCAAAAGAATAAAATCTTCAACAACCTGACAAGGTCCTAGTTATCAGAACAAGAAGAAATGGACACCACAAATTATACGCCCTGATATTAGAATTCCAAACATAAGACACTGGTCTAAAGAACAACGGCTTCATATTCCCAGGTTGAATATCCATCTCAATGTCCAAGAGAAAGAACTGAATTTGGCAAAAGACCTCATCCGTAACAAAAGAGTATCCGAAAGGAAACAGAACATTTTAAGAGGCACAAAGGATTCTTCATTGATAAGCTCAGTTCCTTAAATTAAACAACTACTAAAACTAGATCATTTTAATCCAAACTAGTTGGAGTTGGTTGTATGAATCCTCTACCTTCTTTTTTTAACAAGTTATAGATTGAAATGAGGAACTACTTAGCACTAAGATATGAATCCTCTACATTCTTTTCCAGTTGGGCCTGTTCCCTCGACAACGAGAATTTAGAGTATATTGTATGGCCGCACAGTATTTTATGCCACCTTTGAATAAGTTGTTTTCCAGTTCCTAAAATCGCCAATAAAAAACTCAATTCCTTGATTTATTAAAAAGTTACTGGTAAAGTCTTCCTGTTCAATCCAATGCAGCAGCTTTCTCACAATTCCCATCAGCTATAGTAATTATCATCATACCTGACAGCCAAACTATGGGAGCTCAGTTCTTCTGGAAATGGGGAGTGGATTACAAGGTGGGGAATCGAACCCTCACCAATAATGTAAAAGTTCAAGTAGCCAACAACTGAGCTACTAAGATTCTTCATGGGAGCTCAATTCAATTCTTCTTTTCTCTCCCTTTTCAACCAGAGGCAGCGACAGCCAATTGCATCGTACAAGGAAAAACAAAACAGCAGGTCTGAGAAGATTTCATGCAATGACCACAGTCATAACACCTCACGCCATTTTTGTGATAAGTCACAACACCTCATTACACCAAAATCATATAATGTGATCTCAAGCAGCACTATATTCACAAGTGTAAAGCTTCCATTTCAAAAACACACTATCTGGTCATAGGTACACACTACTATTACTCACAATTCTTCTTTGAAAAGTAAAGTAACTATCATTTCACAATTCACACTACCTCAAACATCACACAGCATAGAGAAAGTAGTTGTCATTTGTATTTGGGAGAAAACACCAAAGCAACCGGCCCTCCTTTTGGCACATTTCTATAATCACAAGTATGTTTAACAAAACACAGGAAAACCTAAAGCATACATACCAAATGATTAATAATATGAGAACCCGAAGTGTTGCCTCTCGAATTGCAGAACCATTTGCGGCAAGATGGAACGTTGCACCTAACCACACAAGCAGGATTCGTCACTCCACAGTACTTACAAGCATGTTCAACCGCAAAATCCCCTTTTCCATACTCAAAGCTCTCATCATCACCAGTCTCTTCAAAATTCAACCCGCTCAACCCCGCTGCCAATGCATCCACCGCCGCCGCCTTATTACTACTAATCTTACTACTACTACTCCGTCCACCGTCACCTCCACGTGATTTAGCTGACGGAGAGGCGTCAGACGACGACAGCGGACGATCAGGAGCTTCAGAGACTAAGGAATCGGACGGTGTAGGCCAAGCAGATGATCTAATTGGCTGTGAAAGCTCATGAAACTCAGGATAATCAAATTCTTCTCCTTGTGTGTTGAATTCCAAAAATGTGTACGCATCGTTATCCGTGTCCGGCTGCGACGACGTTTCGTACAAACTGTTCCCTTGAGAATCCATTTGTCTCGTTAATCACATAGGAATTCAGCGTTAGGGTTAGGGTTTAGGAATTTGAATGCGAGGAAGGAGAAGAAAATAAATTATATTTTTCTTTCAAATTTGGAGAGTGTTAAGGATTTACAGTGTATGTAAATTGAGGGAGATCGTCGAAGAAGAAGAAGAGAGAAATACAGAAATATTGTATGTATAGCGTCATGGGGGTAGGTGGAGAAACGGCGGGGAGGTCACGTGAGATAAGACTTCTACTCTGTTTGAATATACTTATTTTTAATAATTTATAAATTAAAAATTATTTATAAATTAAAAAATTAAGTAAATGCAGCTAATTTATTTTTTGACCTATAAGATACTTATTTTAATCACAAAATAATTTTAAATTAACCAATCAAACACTCAAAAAAGCTTAAAAACAGTTTATAAATCAATTCAAACGGGTTTGATGCTCTGTGTTGATTGGCTGATTTTGTTTGGTCTCGTGACTATGGGCACGTGACTCAAGGGGTGGCGCGTTTGGCGCGTGAGTTCTTCAGAGTAGGTTGTTTCTTTTTCTGGATATATATTTACAGTGCGTTTTAAATGGAAAAATTGCTATATTTGTAGGTGTAATTTAGTACAAGTTTAACTTTTTTCTTAATATGAAAAATCATAACATACATTTTTTTCCTCAATTTATTTGGAATATTTTGAATTTCAAGAGTCAGACAATTTAAATTTAATCGTAAATTTAAACACGAAATTCTCAAATTTTTTGAAATAAAATTTATATATCTGAAAATTATGTAAAAGTACTATAAATCGCAATAATTGATAATTAAAAATATTTTAAAAGATATATGAAAAAAGTACGGCAAAAAATAGACTATACTTGAATTAATTTAATTTTAACTAAAAAAAGTCAATTCGAGACCAAATCAATCAGACATTATATATATAATTTGTAAAATTTGTTTTATAAATAAACATATTTACTTTTGATATAATTTATAAATATTTCTTATACTTTTCATTGTTTTATCTTTTAACATATTATTTCAAGTTTGAAACTTAAAATTTTGAATGGTCCAATGATGATTTAGTCTCTAGATATTACTAACTCTAATAAATCTCAAATCAAAATCAAATCAATACTAATGCTAAAAATAAATAAATTATTCAACACTAAAATTAACAATAAGATTAAATATTTGTTCTATAATTTACATTGGTCTAAACAATTAAAACATATATAACCTATTTTTAATTTTTCTTTACTATTTAGTCCTGTAATTAATATTTATTGAACTTATTTTAACATAATTAATACTTTTAAATTATGATCATTTTTATTATAACATATTAATTTACAATATTTATTTTATGCAATTTCATTATTATTTTTTATTAAATATTTTAATATCATCATTCATCTCATTTTGTGTTATTTTCTTTAAAAAACACCTTAAATAATTGTATTTGATAAAATAAAAAAATATTTAAAGCACAAATTAATTATATATTGATATGAATACTTTCATAAAAAAAACTCAAAAAAATTCAAAAACTCAAGAATATTTATTTTATGCAATTTCATTATTATTTTTTATTAAATATTTTAATATCATCATTCATCTCATTTTGTGTTATTTTCTTTAAAAAACACCTTAAATAATTGTATTTGATAAAATAAAAAAATATTTAAAGCACAAATTAATTATATATTGATATGAATACTTTCATAAAAAAAACTCAAAAAAATTCAAAAACTCAAGAAACCCAAAATAACCCAAGGTTGAAAACCCAAATTTATTAGCTTGATTTGATTTATAAATTTAAAAACTCAACACAAATCATTTAATTTGATATTTGAAAAACTCGAACTAATCGATCATCACCCCTAACCACATCTAATGATCTAAGTTGTAGATCGGACTATGATAAAAGAGCTTATACTAAGTAATATAACATATAGAATTGACAAAATGGTTCCGGTATCATTTCATACTATTATCGCCCCAATGCAAAAAAGGGGCAAATGTTATTAAAGCTTTTTTCCATTGGCAGGGTAAACTGCAGAAGCCCCCTATCTACGAACCACGTTGTCATCATGCCACTTTTCAATCTGCACAAGCAAACAAATTATACAATATTCATTCCTATGTGTAAACGGAGTTAAGAACATCAAAAACTATATAGTAGGGAGTTATTTATAAATGACCATTTGGATTGGTTAAAATTTTATCTCATAATGAACTCTTAACGTTATATATGTAGAAACTTGTCTGTTTTGGGTTGTACTACTTTCTTTAGGTGTTAGGTGTTAGGTGTTAGGTGTCAAATGTGATGTTATATATCTAGTTGTGAAATCAAACCTAACCTAGTAGAACAAAAAGGAGTTTATTGTGATTGAGATTTGTTAAACGAGGCAGGTCTTTTTTTCGCTTTGAAAATGAAAGAGAAAACGCTGCTCAGTCTTCTAACATAGCGGAGTAAGATATAAGCGGAGTAAGATATATCGAAGAATGAACTTAGTCTTCAACCACAAATGGGGTCCTTTAGGCAGCCGATTGCCCGTTTGCTCGCGAAGTAGACAGCAAGCAGCCAGCAGCATTTTTCGCTTTGAAAATGAAAGAGAAAACGCTTTGAATTTGACGCAAATTATTAGTCAAATTTAAACACACTTTTTTATTTGGGTAACTAAATTTATTTCTATTTGGATAACTAAATTTAGACACACTCCTAATCTGCCACATGATATAGTAAGTACTGAGTGGTCTCAAACTCCTCTCGTAGGAGAGCCCTAAACTTGGCAAGAATGATCTGCCACGTGATATAGTAAGTACTTTTTGGATAATTTACTTCCACGAATAGACTGTTAGGCTAAGAAGAATAGGTTGGGATTGATCCCACCGTTGAAAGAGTGATCTCAAACTCTTGTAGGAGCTCTAAACTTGGCAAGAATTTAGGGATGTATTCCATTCCTATTGCAAGTTTGAGTGTATTTAAGTACAGTTAATTAACTAAGTAGAGGAATGTGTTTTGAGGTTGTCAATAATTTGAAAATAAAATTAATAATTCAGATCGAGGTGCTTGTTCGCCTTTGGCAACTTTGTTAACATCTCTAGCCCTCATCTTGTCATGTGGATCTACTTGAGCTGATGACATTAATTTTTCCTCTATAAACACACAGTACAATAATCTAATTTTTACTTCTTCTTTTGGTGCGTGTAAAATAGTTTGAACAACTTCACCGAATGCATGCTGACACAATGCCTATCAAGTTACAAAAGACGCGTACCAAATATGTAAATGAAACGTGTCACTCGACAATGCTAAGCTTTCCGCTTTTACTAAATAAGAAAGGTTAATTTACAACTTCTTCAAAGTTTATACTTTTTCTTTTATTTTCCCAAGGTTACTAGTGTAGTGTATAGACTTTTGATGACATCCAAGTAGAAGGTGGTTGAACAACGACTCATTAGTAGAAATATATATTTGAATAATTAAGATGTTATTTTTAAAATTTAAATATTAATAATTAAAATTATTTGTTTTTTTAATATTTAAATATGTATAAATTATTTATTTATAAAAATGATAAATACATAATTTAAATAAAAAATAATTAAATATAAAAAATATATAAATTAAATTATTATTTAATATAAAATGAAATATTTATGCTTGTTCGTGATAGTGAAGAAGAGGGTGGTGATAATGATTGAATGATGATGGTGACATTTATGATGACAAAGATGGTTAATATTGTAGTGATTGTTATGATAGTGGTTATGATGGTGAAGTTGGTTGATATTAATAGTTGACAATGTTGGTGATGGTGATTGAAAAATGTGTGGTGTTTGACGATGCATTGACATGATAGTTTGCGCGGTGTTGATTGTGATGATGAAAGTGGTTGGCAAAGGAGTATTGTAATGATGGTAATGGGTGCTAGTGAATGATGGAAGTGGAGAGGACGACAATGACAAAGGCGGTAATGGTAGTTGGCGATGGTGTTGATTGTGTCAATTGATAGTACGGATTTACCGCAGTGACAATAGTGGTTTATAGTGATAGTGGAGGAAGCGATGAAGATGGTAATTAATATAAGGAAAAATTACCTAATTACACTCTTTTATTTATCATATTTTTCATTATTCCCATCCATTTCAAAAAAAATTAAAATCCCTTCTTTCCATCCAGATACATTAATTCTGATTCATAAATTATTCTTATTTTCAATGTATCATACTTTAAATGTTACATGCTGATACATAAAAATCATAATTATTGTATCTGAATTACCATATTTTAAGAAATTTTTGTAAATTGAAAAAAGGGTAAGAAAAATAATGATAATTATCCTTTTACACTGTGTGATTCCTAAAGAATCTACTTAATATAATATAATGATGGAGGTAATAGGTGTGGTGGTAGTTGATAGTAATGGTTAGGAGTGGTGATGATTGTCAGTGATGGTTATGACGACAGAGGTGCTTAGTGATGATGATTTAGCGATTTTCATCCAATTTGAGGTATATGTGATAATTTTCAATGACAACGAGGATATAAATAACCATATAATAAAACAAGGGATAAATTTAGCTAATAAATGAAAGTAGGGTATTATTGGTCCTTTTCCCAAGTGTATTATTGGAGAGGGCTTCAAGACCACTTTACCCTAAGGAGTTTTCATGGTAAGGTACAAAACTTTTTATTTGAGTCTTGAGCAGAGGTACTCGAATAAGCTAATGCATTCATTATTTTTTTATGCATCCACCAAATAATGCCTAATAATTCCACACACTTCACTGATCCTTGAGTGCTGGTATCGCAATATTTTATAACAAAAAATGCCAAAGTATGTTTTGAAGCCCAAAACTACTTCAAAATTTATGTTTACTAGATATTTAAGAAAATTAAATAGCTATTACCAAAAGATGTGGGTCAGTGAATGAGGCTACTCTTTTCTTAACCAGAAGTCTCGATTTCAAGCTCCAGATATGAAAAAATCATTGGTAGAAAGCGATTCTAACGAATGGGCCTTGTGCAATGCAAATTCAGATTACTTGAACTCCAATGTGAACGTAGAAAGCACACGTGGAAAAGTTGAAGCTTTCTGAAAATGGAGAATCCCGAATAGCTGTGGAGGTGTGTCCAAATTTATTTATGGCATGAAACAACTCGCAATATAGGTCTAGCTTATTGATACGACATCGGATGGAAAACAAAACTAAAAAAGAATACTAAAGAGCTATTCAAGTTCTAGACAATCTTAAAAACAACAATTTATAGAACTTGCTAATGTTTTATTTTTTTGGTTGTGGGGGGGAGGGGTGTGTGACTTTTCCTCCACCTCTCTTCTCCCCCTCATCTTTATCCCACTCTAACTAGTATTTGAAAGGGGGGAAAGATCCAAATATTGACAGTGAAATTTCCTAAACCTTTGTCACATTTGCTCAATTCATTTGATGAGTTTCTAGGAAATTTCCTCGTGGTGTCAACTCTCCAATCTGTAATTCTTTTCAATGTATATAAATATCACTTCACAATAGGCACAAGAAAATCATCAAAACATTAAGCTCATAATAATGTGGCATTGCTCTTTCTCTTCTCTCTCACTTTGCTGCTTATTCTTACTATTAACAATAATAACTACACACTGTTACCTGATTTCCCCACCATTGTTAGACTTGATCAACTCAACCTGCAAAGAATGCTCAGATAAGTCAGCAGACATAAACTACAACTTTTGTGTTACTTCACTCCAAGCAATTCCTGTAACTCATGTTACCAACTTACAAGGAGTAGGAATTGTAGCAATGGAGCTGGCTCTAGAAAATGCTACCAACACGATTTCGACCATACAGAAGATGCTCATTAGCAAAGAGTTTGATACTTTTTCTATTGACTGCTTAAGAGATTGCTTGGAACTTTATGCAGATGCTATTGCCATTCTGGTGGATGCCTTTGTTGCATTCTTGGCTGAGCATTTTGATATAGCTACTGTACTAATGAGGACAGTTATGGACGCGACATCAACGTGTGATGAAGAGTTCACTGCGAAGAAAGGAGAATTGACACTACTAGCAAAGGAGAATTACAATCTCTTCCAATTGAGTGACATCTCCTCGTGCATCATTAATAAAGTTTCCTCTGTTCCTTCTCAGCTACCTAATGTATCTTCTTAAGAAGTGGCAGCTATACATTATCAAAAAAAGATATGGCAGCTATAAAGTGTGTACTGCATGGGACATCAAAGAGTTGCTAAATTCTTGTAGAAATATGATCAACAAGTCTTGTTATCTCCATCCCCTTTTTCTTTTTCCCTGATAAGGATATTTGCACATCAAAGTCAAAGCACACATATTAGAGGTCAATTAACAAGAGAACTGGGAAGAACACAAGATAAATGGTAACAACAAAAAGAGCACTATGAAATCCAAGTGTTAAGATCCTGATAGTTGAGGGTGAGATTTGTCACTTAAAATGCCCTCCCTGAACTATTTCTGAAAACCCATCTCCATCCCCTTAGACCTCACGTTACAACGTGCTAACTTCATAAATTTCAGTCTACATTGTTTAGAAAAGGCAGCTCTTAGCTGCTTTCTCAGTAATTATGTGCAGTCAAGGAAGGAGACTACCAGTACTTGCAAGCCACAGCTGATTGTCATGATTTATCAAGACATAAACTGGTGGAACCCTTGATAAAGCAAGGTACGGTAGGGTATGAATTATACTGCTGAATTAAACATACAGTCGTGGGAAAGACAAAGTGCAAGATTTTGTTAGAAAGAAACTTTAGTCAACGCAGAAGTAAATGTAACTGGAGTATATAATAACCCTCACTGTTAAACCAAAGATAAACTTGCTAGCCCATTAAGACAAACATGCACAGAACATTTCAAAAATGTTACATTACAAATAATATTTTTGAATGGCATAACGTAAAGCAGAGTTTTCTGGGATGCTCATAAAGATATACTTGTCGAATGAACATAATGAACTCCCTAATACTTGAAGATGATCTAGAACAACTTTTTTGTAAGTAAATGGACATGATAATGAACCAAGGGAAGGGGTAGAGATTTCTTTTTCCCTTCTCAATTTAACCTAAGAAGCAGTGCACCAACCAAGCATTGGAGATGATGACAGCAAAATTTGAAGTCAGTTTGCAGGAACATGTACTGATAGTTGGTACTCACAATAGTCCAAACTGGCGTGGCTTCATGGAACCTTCTCAGAGCAAATTTGCATTTCTTTCCATGATTTGGGGATATCCACAACCAAACACATAAAGACTTAACAGGTTAAAACTAGTAGAAAATTATCAACGGCCTAAGCCTGAAATGTTCTCTTTACTTGAGTGGGGACAGCAGTTAACCTCCCAGTTGGCACTAATATACCCAGTTGGCACTAGTAGAATGCTTAAAAAGAAACAATCATGTCCATCGTCTAGTATGTTTTTTGATTGTTGCCCATCGTCAAGTGTAACTTCTTTGATACATATTTTCAATATCATTGCTTCAAAGATGCAAAACAGGAATTATCATCTTTACCACTAATTAAACTTGCTGGAAAAATGATTTCTCAAAATTGTTGATACCATACCGAACAGAAATGAGAAAATCTGAACTCTACTGTTCCAATTGAGTTCTTTTTCTGATAAAAGCACGGATTAATCATCTCTTTTACTATTGATTTAGGAAATTAGGTAGACGATATGATAAAAAAACATTGTTGCATTACTTACTAATAACCAGGTAAGACATTTGCCTAAAAATGAAAGCAGTATCATCAATTTTCTGCTTATATGCATTTGTTTCAGTCTAAAATTATCTAACCATGACATTTCTCAAAAATAAATAAATTATCTAACCATGACATGTCATGTGCTTTCCTCTTCTCAGAAATATGCATATCTGGGAATAAAATAGTCCATTTTCTTGTTATTCATCTAATCCTAGATACTGCTAATCCTGCGAGCTGACCTAGATTATAATATATAGGCTCTTCAAATTTGTAACAGAGTTTACAGCAGATTTGAGCTTTCAACATTTCTAGAACCTAATCATGCAACATGTAGTAGTCTAACTATGATGAGCGTGTGTGTTCGTACTCAGCGAGCAAGAGTAAATTCATAAAGAAAAGCTTAAGATCATGATAAGAATATCATAATTCAGGATTAGCCAAGGCAGTAAAGCACTTAGCCTCAGGCTGTATAAAGTATTTTACATGAATTTAGGCTATCCTGTACATATGCCTACCAAGTTGTCCGATCAATAAAATGACTATAACATCTATAGCATATACAACAATAGTATAAAAGATAAATACATTGAGATTTAGCAAAAAGAGTAAACTGTTAATGCTATAGTATTTTAGCAGAGATATAGATAATATTACCTGGAGCCCTCCAGCCAGTCAGTCAGGCAGTTTCAAAGTTTAACTCTCCGTTACGTTTGATATCAACAGATCCTCTTATCAATTGGCTACTTTCAATAGCTTATTTGCCATTAATTGTAATTATTGATGATTTTTTTTTTTGATAAAGGTAATTGTTGATGATTTTCGATTAAGTACACTTAGCTCTATACTATAATGGGAACAAGGAAGTTCCGAAAACCCTCTGGGACTGACATGGTATAAAGCACAAGTGAAAAGAAACGAATGATGATGCCATGGTTTGCTAAAAACACAGACAGAGAGGGGACAGGAAGAAGAATTTAGAAGATTAAACTGAAGATACACAATTTCCAATTATGGAAGATCTTAACTTAGGCATGAGGTTCAACATTTAATTGTTTTAGCTAATCTGGTTGTGGGGAGTGGTAGCAGTGACATGGCGAGGAGAGTGTAGGGAAAAGGGAGAAGGGGGAAGGGTAAAGGACAGATCTAGTGGTGGAGGTTGGCAGAAAGACAGGTAAAAAGAAAGGGAAGGGTAAGAGTGAAGATTCAATGGTGGTGATGGCAGTGATGGCTGGAATGATGCTTTATGGTGGAGGAGGTAGTGTCTGGGAGAGAGAATGAGAAGGAAGAGAGAATTTTTTTTGTTAAAAAAAGAAAATATGACTTTCATGCGCTTATAATAGGTGTATTGTCATTATGCCATGCCAACAATGTGTGTAACAAACACAAATAGGTCACGTGTTCAATAGGTCAGGCATTTAGATCAAGTGTCTAAATGATTCTTTTTAAAAGTTTTGAGGGGCCACATATGTATTTAGCCTTTATTCTTCTTGCAAAAATGTAATGAAAGTCACAGTGATGCTGATTGATTAGTTCTTATAAAAAAATTGATTAGCTGTTATTACTGAGTTCAATGTACATACATAGCAAATATATATCACAGGGGATATGATTGTTCATGAAAAATCATTTGATCATATAGGTACAAAACTACAAATGCAAACAACGTAATATGTTTGCAGCTAAAAGTACAAGTTATATGTTTTAAACCGTTTCTCAAGGAGGAAAGAGCAGTAAACTGTTAAGTTGATAGATTATTACGAATAAGTAAGCAGCATAACAATGTAAAGTTTGCTAGTGGAAACTGAAGCTTAGACATAAGCAACAATGGAGAACAGAGGAACTATCTCATTTTATAAAATTGGATACTTACATAGCTGCTACACTCTTCTTGGCAATATAAGTAACTTTAGTACCATAAAATGTAAAATTTTCTTTCAGAAGAGCAAAAGCCTGAAGGACCTTCAAAAGCACTAATCTGGCTTAAACTTCTGCTGTATAAACCCCTTCTTCATCATCTTCATCACTTCCATTTCTTTCACTATCTTTCTCCCCGCCTGTGCCTAATAAAAACTTTTTATCTGATTTACTGGAAAAACATTTCATATATAGTTCAAAACAAGCATTGAAATGTATCCTGACGTGATGTAAGACCATGTTCTTTAAGGTAGTTCTGTTGCTCCAATGTTTTTCAGTCACTCAGCTGTATATACTCCAGCAGTGCCTTCTCATGATCAGGCCACCACTTAAAAAGGGGTACTTACACAGAAGCTGCTTCACCCTTCTTGGTAACACAAGTACATTTAGCACCATAAAATGTTTGCTTGTCTTTCGAAAAAACTAGAGCCCGCAAGACTTCCAAAAGTACTAATTGTGCTTAAATTTCTGCTGCATGAACCCGATCTTCATCATCATCACTTTCATTTCCTTCATTATCTTTTTCCTCACCTGTGCCTAGTAACAAACTTTTCTGATCTACTGGAACAGCATTTCTTTTGTAGTTCCAAACAAGCATTGAAATGTAATCCTGAGGTGAGATCAGACCTTGTTCTTTAAGGCAGTTCTGTTGCTCCTCCAAAGTTTTCTGGTCATTCAGCTTTATATACTCCACCAGTGCCTTCTCATGATCGGGCCTCCAAGCCACTGGAAAGGGGGTATAATCGGTTTCCGGTACCAGGGACATGCGGGTGTACATGAGCCCATCAATTGATTCCACCAGACCCATCCTCAGTAAATTATGGTATTCTGGTGACTGTCCCTTTTTCTCCTTCAGAGGACGACTAAGAGTCCTAGAACCAATCTTGTAAACCTTAGCTCGTGATCGAAGCTTGTATTTTGCAGCATAGAGCTTAGCAAGTGAACCCCTAATGATATAAGAACAAAAATTAACAATCTTTTTTCTATTATCAGCATACCTGAACCATTCCACCATTGTTGACAAAAGCTTATTCATCTGAGCATTTGTATGGGCTTGAGTAGCATGAAACATTCTAAAACACGGCTGTGGATCTGGATCCCTGTCTCCCTTGAGAAAGTTCAACTTTCTAAATTGTTTAATGCACTGTTTCAGGCTAGCTGTGACAGACAACAGTGTCCCTACTCCTTTTTCACTAATGATTTTCCCACCAGTAGCAGTATATCGGAGTGTGGGATAGACTACTCTACGGCACAATACATGATCAAGAAACAGAATACCTTTTGTTATGTGTTCAATAGGAAGGCTCTCATTGTCAAGCTTGAGCATGTATTTCTGATCACAGAACTCAATCAACTGCTTTCTTAGCGTTGCAGCATCTGCTCTTGGTCCCCTTACCCCTATTAGAATGTGACCACCAAAACGGATGTAGTCAATCTTCCTGGTCTTGTCAGGCCCACTGGTAGGAACAAATTCAGGCCAAGAAGTATTTCCTTGTTCTACTTCCCCATCTGGACTATTCCAAATGACATCATTCTTCGAAGGCCGATAAAACTCCTGGATCTTACCTTCCATCCAGCGGTCCAACTCATCAAGGCAAACATTAGCCAGAAGTGGACTGAGTATACCACAATGCCCCCATGAAGGAACTTTCTCAGCCTCCTCTGGAGCAAAACCAAAGAATGATTCCAGCCAGTATGGATCAGGCTTCGGCTCATCATCTGCTAGGACTCTCTTCTTCTGATACTTTCTTTTCGTTTTCTTCTTTTTCTCAACATCATCAGGCCTGGTAGTTATCACAGGAGTAGTTAAAGCAGCCTTTAGCAAATCAACTACCTTCTTATCTCTAACATCCCTCATTAAAGCGCTAATGACCATCCCAACCTTCATCCCATCCAAAACTGTACTTAAATCCCCTTTTATATACCACAAATACCCTGCAAAGCTTCTCCTAATAACCCTCAAAGCTGTGTGTGCAGTCCTTCCAGGTCGAAAAGCAAATGACTTTTGTGAAAACCGAGCCTCATAAATCGGCTCCAATATCATAAACAACACTTCCTGCACGATCCTATCCTGAAACGGACTTGGCTGTGTTGTAGTCAAGATAGCTTTAATCTTCCTCTTCGACAACGACTCATAATCCGTCCTATCCCTCGGAGATTTAATAAAGAACTCCAACCTAGCTCCCCATTTAAATCTATTATCAAGAACTGCATTTCTCAAAGCCAACAAATCCTCAAGTGCTGGCCTTGTAATCGCACTCCGGGGCATATACGCCCCGGTATCATCGGCAGAAACTTTTTGATAAGCCAATACCCACAACTCAAATCTCCTTAAATAATCAGTTAAATTATTCACTGTCTTATCAGGTTCTCGAAAACTATCAATCCACATTTTACAACAAAGTGATATACTATCTTCTTTCATCAAGGTGGCCGGATCATTCGGGTCCGGTGCTCTTCTATTAGAGTGTGTGGAAGTATACAAAAATGCACGAAATACAGTAAACCCATTATTTCTAGGGTTACAAATACTCAATTCAGGGATAAATAAAGCATTGATTTTTGGTGAAAAAATTGAAGAAATTTTAAGTACCCGATAACTGGATAATACTATACGTTGATGCATCAGAGATTTTGCATCTGTGAGAGAAAATTCTTCGAATAATTATTCAATAATTCGTGTTGGAGTGAAAAAAATTGAAAGAAAATTGAAGATAGGATCGAGGTCTTAAACCTTAAACCCTATTACTGAACCCTAAACGGATATCGACTTTCGGGTTTATCTCACATAGAGATATTCGGATCCAAAATGAGGGTACAATTTGCATAGAGTAACCAATTTTCTTCCCGTTATTTAAGTTAGAGTGATCCATTAAAAAAACACATAAAATATTTTAATTTTTTAAGTTTCATACTTGATCTATTAGAATTTAGATGAATGATTTTTTTATTTGAACTACCATCAATTATTTATTAGAATATACTTTAATTATATTATTTTCATTTGTTACCTGAACAATGATGGTATTTCATATAGAAAAAGAAAATAACTAATAGTTTAAGTGTTTTGATAAATAATTGGAAAGTTACACACTTAAAAATTCAGTTATGAAAGCCAAAAATTTAAAATATTTTAAATATGTTTTTGACCATTAACTTTTTAAATTATATCTAATTCTTTTAAATTATTTAATTTATAATCAATGTTGGCAAATTTTAGACAAAATACGCTTGCCGCCTCCACTATGAGATTTTGTACTTTAATGAATCAGTCATGTTTGATAAGTGTCTTTGTAGTAATGTTGTCTAGTTTTTCTCCTATTCAATTATGTTATACAGTGTCAACTCTTTGAATAACAGGACGTCGGTCCATAAATTTTATTTACCATTTATTTAGTTTATAATAACAATAACATATTCAGTAAAATCATATTAAGTAGGGTCTGAAGAAGATAGAGTGAACGCAGACCATATCATTACCTCAAAGAGATAAAGAGGTTATTTTCGAAAAACTCTAGAATCTTACCATGAATTAAGTCCTCCTCCTCCTCCTTCTTCTTCTTCTTTAAAATTTGACGTACCGCAAATGTGAATCATTTCAATCACATTATATATCAAAATACTTGAAACATCAAAAGAATTTTATGTTTAAAATTTGAATTATATAGAAGATATTTTGAGTTGGTCGTTTTTGAATAGTTAGTGTATACTTTATGTATAGTTAAGTTATATTCAGCTTTTTGAGTATATAATAATGTATAATCAGTGTATAACTCATGTATAAGTAAGTTATATTCAACTTTTTGAGTGTATCATAATGTATAGTCATTGTATACTTTTTATGATTTTTAGCTATTCTTCAAGTAAATAAAAGCATGACTATATTTATTTATTTATTACTATAAACTAATTACTTTATTGTATGTATTTGAAACTATTCTTAATTCTTTTGTAAACTAATTTTACTTATGTGCTTCTTGTTAAATATTCTTTTATTTCTTTCGACACTTTTGCTTTATTACTTTTGATGTAATTTATGTTTCTCTCCATGGAAAAAATAATTGATGTTAATTTCAAGTAAGATAGAAATATCCATACCAGAAAAATAATAACTCCAAACATACATATTTGAACCTTTATGCTAATTTCAAATATAGGCTTGCCCAACTTCAAATTCGTACACTTGAAGCTCTTTGACCTTATAAGCCTTTGAACCTAAAATGTATTTTGATACGGTTAAACATATTCGATTATACCTTAAATAATAATTCTCAAATCGACTGTCTTATAAATAAACTAGGAGGCAGAATCTAACAAAGAATATAGGAAATAAAACCCAGCATAACAAAGTATGGACTGAAGAATTAGAAAGACGGATATGTGTCTCTCAATTCTCATAAAAGGAATATCTCTTTTTTTATACCACCAACAATGGCAGAATGTTGACCTCTTCTGCCCTCATTAATGAAATGGATTAATGGGAATATCAATAGAGTAAAAGAGACGTTAGAAAGGTATTTAGGATGGTATTAAAGACCATAGTAAATTAAGACTATCAAGGACATTCAATAGCTATTTAAGAATAGGGTATTATTGGTGTTAACACAATCTTTTCTCAAAAGGAAAGTCATTAAGGCTTTTCAATTGTAGAATCAATTGTCTGTTACAATTGTTTATGGGAAGAAATATTCCTATTTGGGATATAATTAAACCTTGTTTTTCCAATACTATTTGTGGTTTATAATCATCTCAATCCTCTTGTCTGACCTTTTTATATGCTTCTATTGAGCCGAGGGTCTTTCGGAAACAGCCGTCCTACATTGGTAAGAGTCAGGTCTGCGTACACTTTACCCTTCCCAGACCCTACGATGTGGGATTTCATTGGGTTGTTGTTGTTGTTGTTGTTGAATCATCTCAATCTAAAGAGTTAATTCTTCTCGATAGTGTTAAGTCAAGAATTATTTCAATCAATGTTTGTGAAAATGATATCTTTCTATACTATCTTTGATGTGTTGGGGGAGAAAGCACCACAACTAAAGTTTGATATGATAATAAATAATGAAAATAAATTGGACACGAGAATTTTACGTGAAAACCCCTCAAACAGATAGAGGGGAAAACCACGGGGTAGAAGGATTTTACTATGAAAATATGAACGTATATTGCTCTCAAATACAAGGAGAAAACAACAATTAACACTCCTCTCTTGTAGAAAAAACAACTACTAAAGAGGACCCTCAAGAATATAATATTTATCTTGGTGTATAACACTCTTTGTATTCTTACTCTCTTTTTCTGAATGAATTACATGAGGGCACGAGATCCTCTATTATAGGAGGAAGAAAACGCGTTAATTTTCTACGTGTTTTATTTTTTCTGTCAAAAGTTGTACGCGTAACAAATGTCAACTGCTTTTTCAAACGTTGTTTTTGCCTTCTTTTTTTTTTTCAAAAGCCACTTTTGACTTCCTCCATAGTTGTTGCATTTTTTCTTTCTTTTGTTTTTGCCTTTTTTTGACTTCTTGCATGATGTGCGCAGTAAAAGCCTATTTTATCGTGTATTTTATGCTTGTTAGACAACAAGATATTTGCACTTCAACCTCAATACTTATTTTGGGGGCTTATTAATTAATTTAAATTCACACTGAAAAACTTCACTTTGACGAAATACTCGAACATGAAACCTCTAATTATAAATGATATCCATCTCATCACGATCTTTGATTGGGATAAGCTAACATAGTTAAATTTCATTGAAAAGATATTGAAATATTTCTCCCCAAAATAAACTCGATCTCATCAAATCATATACTTCCTTGTTTCAAGTTTCACGTCAAATTAAAATCAAATAAACATATTGAAACTTAATATTATTATCAAGTCCTCTCTGAGTTTTTTTAACCAGAAAGAAATAAAGACTAAAATATTATAAAATAACCTAACTTAACAAAATAAAAAGTAAAGAGTAAGAGAAAATACAAAGGAGCAAATAAAATTCTGTATGTATATTTATATTTGCAGTGGCTATTTATAACCACTACAAATGAAGAAAGCAACAAATTGATAAAAGTTGATCCCTTAGTGGGATAAAAGTTAGTGGAGGAGAAAAAGTAGAAGAAAAAGAGGGAAAACATAAAAGGGAAAAAGGGGAAGGAAAAGTGGCATCCAATTACATAATACTCCCCCTTGGATGTCCACGTGCAATTAAAAAAAAACTTTACAAGAAACAATATACATAGTTATGTAAACATCCATAAATATTGTGCCTCATTAAAACCTTACTAGAAAAAACCTAGGAAAAAAGCCTAGTAAAGGAAAAAGAGTACACACATCTTGTAATATAGCTTAAGTGTTGTCTCATTAAAAAACTTACCAAGAAAAACTCAATGGGACAAAACCTTGGTTAAGGAAAAAAGAGTGCAACGCATATTTTACTCCCACTAATAAAAACTTTATTTGATATATTGGAGACGACGCATTCCAACCTTATATCTTAGCTTCTCAAAAGTTGATGTTGGTAATGCCTTTGTGAATAAATCTGTAAGATTATCACATGAATGAACTTGTTGTACATCAATATCATCATTCTTCTGGAGATCATGTGTGAAGAATAATTTTGGTGAAATATGTTTCATTCTGTCTCATTTTATAAAGCCATCTTTCAATTGAGCTATGCACGCGACATTGACTTCGAATATAATTATGGGTACTTTGACATCATTTTCTAGGCCACATCTTTTTTTGATGAACTGTATCATCGATCTCAACCACACACATTCTCTACTTGCTTCATAAATTGCTATTATATCAACATGATTTGAAGAAATAGCAACAATAGATTGCTTTGTAGATCGTCATGATATAGCAGTTCCTCTATGTGTAAATAGATAGCTTGTTTGAGATCGAACTTTATGTGGATTTGATAAATAACTTGCATCTGCATAACCAATAAGATCTGCACAACTTTTGTTAGTATAAAACAAACTCATATCAATAGTACTCTTTAGGTATCACAAAATATGCTTGATATCGTTCCAATGTTTTCGTGTTGGGGATGAACTATATTTTGCCAGTAAATTAATAAAAATATTATATCAGGTCTGGTTGTGTTAGCAAGATACATAAGTGCACCAATAGCACTGTGATATGGTACTTAAAGACCAGGAAGTTCTTCATTTTCTTCTAGAGGTCGAAATGGATCTTTATACACTTCAAGTGAACGAACAACCATTGAAGTACTTAATGGATGTGTTTTGTCCATGTAAAATCATTTTAAGATTTTTTCAATGTAGGCAGATTGATGGACAAAGACCCCGTCTGCTAAATGTTCAATTTGCAGACCTAGACAAAGTTTTGTCTTTCTAAGGTCTTTCATCTCAAATTCTTTCTTTAAATATTCAATCACCTTTTAGACCTTTTCAGAGGTTCCAATGAGATTTATGTCATCAACATAAACGGCGAGTATAACAAACTCTGGTTTCATTTTCTTAATAAAAATACATAGACAAATGACATTATTTATATAATCTTCATTTATCAAGTACTCACTAAGGCGATTATACCACATACGCCCTGATTTTTTCAAACCATATAATGATCTTTGCAATTTCATTGAGTACATCTCTCGAGACTTATTACATGCTTCAGACAATTTTAATCCTTCTAGGATTTGTCATGTAAATTTATTATCAAGTGAATCATAAAGGTAAGTTGTAACTATATCCATTAGATGTATTTCAAGAGTTTTATATACAGCTAGACTGACGAGATATCGAAATGTTATATCATCCATAACATGTGAATATGTTTCTTTATAGTTGACCCCGGATCGTTGAGAGAATCCTTGTGCAACAACGTGTGCTTTGCATCTTACTATTTTATTTCTCTCATTTCGTTTTTGCACAAAAACCCATTTATATCCAATTGGTTTTACACCTTTAGGGGTTTGGACTACAGGTTCAAAACCTCACATTTAGCAAGTGAGTTTAATTCTGATTGAATTGTCTTTTGCCATTCTAGCCAATCACATCTACGTCGACATTCTTCGATGGATTTAGGCTCAAGACTTTCACTATTTTGCATGAGGTTAATTGCAACATTATATGCAAAAACATTATCCACCGTAATTTTTGATCGATCTAAATTTATCTCATCACCGATAGAACTAATTGAAAGTTTTTCATTCACTTGAATCTCGGGTTCACTAATTTCATCAGGAATATCAGGATTAGTCAAATCTTGACCTTCTTCAGGAGGTTCTTTTGTAGTATCATCTTTATTATTCCTCACACTTATCTTTCTAGGATTTTTATCCTTTGAACCTAATGGTCTACCAAGCTTCAGGCGTGTTTGGGATTCAGAAGCTATGATACTAGTAGATGGTCTTTTTGGGACATCAATCCGGATAGGCACATTCACTGCACGGATATGTGACTTAGTTATTTGTTGCAAATCAGTAAATGCATTTGGCATTTGATTTGCTATTTTCTGTAAGTAGATGATTTTCTGAACCTCATGCTCACATGTGCAGGTATGTGGATCAAAATGAGATAGTAATGAAACTTTTCACGCAATTTCTCTTTGGGGTTCTTTTTTCTCTCCCCCTAAATGCGGAAAAGTTATTTTATCAAACCGACAATCTGCAAATCGAACAGTAAATAAGTCTCCTGTCAACAGTTCAAGGTATCAAATTATGAAGGGTGAGTCAAACCCAATATAGATGCCCAACCTTCGTTAAGGGCCAATCTTTGTACGTTATGGTGGTGCTACGGGCATGTATACCGCACAATAAAAAATTCATAGATGGACTATATTTGGCTATGAACAAATACTAATTGCGATAAAGAATATTTATTATAATTTATCGGACTGAGATGTACAAGTGTTTCTTCATATAAGATAGCATTATCCCAAACAGTAATTAGCAATTTTGTTTTCATTAGTAGAGGTCGTGCTATCAATTATACGAGCTTAATAAATGACTCTGCCAGGCCATTTTGAGTATGAACATAAGTAACAAGATGTTCAATTTTTATCCCAATTGATAAGCAATAATCATCAAAAGCTTGGGATGTAAATTCTCTAGCATTATCAAGGCGAATAGACTTAATTGGATAATCTGAGAATTGCGCCCTTAATCTTATTATTTGTGTCAACAACTCCGCAAACGCCGGGTTGCGAGATGATAAGAGGCACACATGAGACCATCTAGATGATGCATCTATTAGGACAATAAAATATCTAAATAATCCACTAGGTGGATGAATAGGTCCACATATATCTCCATGTATACGCTATAAAAAGCCAGAAGATTCGATGCAAAACTTCAGGGTTGATGGTCTGACAATTAATTTGTCTTGATAACAAGCAGCACATGAAAATTCATTATTCGTAAGAATCTTCAGGTTCCTTAACGGATGTCCAGTTGATTTTCAAGACTTCATCTCATCATTATTGATCCAGGATGACCTATTCGATCATGCCATTGCATAGATGTATTTAGATCAGTAAACTTGTAATTTACGATCAAATGTGCTTCAATTGCACTAATTTTTCCATAATATAGGTCAGACTGAGTTGGTAATTTTTCTAAAATATATTTATGGTCTGAGACACTCTTGGTTATACCAAAGTATTCAATATTCATTTCATTTAGTATCCTAACATGATATCCATTTCTGCGGATATCTTTAAAACTTAACAAGTTTCTTGGGGATTTAGAAGAGATTGGTGCATCTTTTATAACAATTTTTGTTTTCTTAGACAGAAATATAGTAGCTCTTCTGGAGCCTTCAATCATTTTTGAATTTTCAGAAATTGTAGTAACATTTGCTTTGCTTCTAAGCAAGTTAGAAAAATATTTCTCGTCTTTAAAAATGACATGAGTTATTCCACTATCAATTACACAAATATTTTCGTGATTGATCATTGATTCAAATAAAATTTGAGGCAAATTCATATTTTTCTTCAAAAAAAAATAAAGTAAACATTATAATTAAAACATGGCTCATTATACAAATTTTATTTATTTACATGGATTAAAAAAATACAAACATATTATTTAGTACAAAAAATAAAAGAAAAATTATTTAAATATTATCAGGGTTATCAATATTCATATTTCCTTCTGAGAAATTGAAGAAATCAGCTACATCCAGATGTATAGGCTCAATATTATCTTCAGAGATAAAGTTTATCTCTGGATTATTTTCTGCCCTTTTCAAGGATGTCTGATATAGCTAAACCAGACGTTTTGATGACCGCCAGATCCGTGACCAGTGTCCCATACCTCCACATCTATGATATATACTTTCTAAATTTTTCTTTGGTATAGCTTCTGGCTTTTCACTCTTCTTTTTATATTGCCGATCATTTCTCGATGTCAGCCGAGCATCATGATTATAATTTTTTCTTCGACCACGACCATGACTGGGGCTATGACCTGTTTCTCGTTGGTTATAATTTGTCTGATTCACTTCAGGGAGTGGCAAAGAATCAACGGACCGACTATCATAATTTTTCATTAATAGTTCGTTGTGGCGTTCAGCAATAAGAAGGTGAGAAAGTAATTCAGAATATTTTTTAAACCATTTTTCGTGATATTACTGCTGCTGGAGTATATTTGCTAGTAGAAATGTGGAGTATGTTTTTTCAAGTTTGTCTTGTTTAGTGATTTCTTCTCCGCATAAATTTAACTGAGCTTTAATTCTAAATAAGACAAAATTATAATCAGTTATAGTTTTGAAATCCATTAATCTCAGATTAAGCCAATCATGACGTGCCTGTGGAAGGATGACCAACTTCAGGTGGTCGGTGGTCATATCTTTCTATTAGATTCTTCCATAGTTTAAGGAGGTCTTTTAATGTGAGGTACTGTAATTTTAACCCTTCGTCAAGATGGTGACGGAAAAATATTATGGCTTTGGCACGGTCTTGACTAAATGCCATATTGTTATTTTTTATGGTATCTTCCAGAACCATCGATTCTAGGTATATTTCGGCATCTAGTGCCCATGATGAGTAGCATTTTCCAGATATATCAAGAGCAACAAATTCAAATTTAGAGATATTAGACATTGTAAGAAAATAAAATTCTTATTCTTTTTTTACCTTCTTAAAATAGCTCAAAGTGACGAAAGCTCATGTTGATAGCGTGTTATAAAATAAACTAACTTAGCAAAATAAGAAATATAGAATAATAGAAAATAGAAAAGAGCAGATAAAATTTTGTATGTATATTTACATTTGCAATGGTTATTTATAATCATTGCAAATAAAGAAAACAACAAATTGATGGGACAAAAATTAATGGAGGAGAAAAAGTAGAAGAAAAAGAGGGAAAACGAACAAGGGAAAAAAGGGAAGGGAAAGTGACATCAACTGCATAATACAAAACACGATTGTTTTTTCTTGTAAAGTTTATCCATTAGTTTCTATTGAAGTAATAAATTTTGACTTTGCTAGCTATCAACATCTTTGTTTCTAGTTGTATTAGCTTAGGTATTTATCATCATCACCATATACAGTTGTATGCAGATTATTATTTTTTATTAAAATTAAAGATTGTTTGCTAGATATGAGGATATCTTTAATTTTGTCACTTTCTTTAGTTTTGACAAATATATATTACTACAAATAATATTTGAATTGTTATTTCATATTATATCTGGCATAAAATAATGTTACATAAGCTCTTGCATCTTATGAGCGTATTGGTTATGTGAAAAGGTAAAGTAAGAACCAAATACTCCTTCCATTCATATTTATTTGTCTACTATTTTAAAAATAATTTTTTATTTTAATTTTAATTATCACTTTTAATAACATATTTAAAAATGTCAATTACTTTTTTGATGTCTTATCCTTAACATTTAGTACCTATACCTCAGATCATTTTTATTTGCAAGACTTATCAATTAATATGGATATTATTGTATAAAAAATACTAATATCAATCATTATTATTTAAAAGATGTATACATTGAACAAGTAAAAATAAATAAATAAAATAATACATAAGGGTGCGTTTATAATTGCTTTGTCGTATTGCACAAATAATCAGAGTATAAAAACTTGCATTGCATTATGCATCGTTTGATTTAAATCGATTTCAACATATTCAATATCGACATAACTTATTATACATCAACACAGATTGATGGACTTGCTAATTTATAGATTGATTTAAAGAGTTAAGACTGACGATTCGGTAATCGAGCGAGCAAAGCTACTGACCTGAAAAGTAAGACTAATCCGTAACATCAACTGATTCATGTATTTTTTTCAACACTAAAACTACTATATGAAATAACAATCTCTTGATTAGTTATATATGGATAAAACATTTACAATTAAAAAGATACCCTTAAACATTTTTCAAACCCCTTTTCGAACTCTTGAATACAAACTTAAGTTATGCGATATATAGCTAACTATTAATATAATGAGTCAAATACTCCATAAAAAATATTTTTTGCATTTTATTTCTGCATTACTATTCACAAACTTTTGGGTATAGGAATATATATTCACATTAGGTAGAATATTCTGACTCTCGCTATACAATTCTATATAGAATATAGAAAGACAGTTGTGCATACTTATCAGTGGTGAGGTCAATTTTTTTATTTAGAGTTCAAAATATGAAAAAATAAAAGTTAAAAACGGTTCAACATTTATTCTCTTCTTCTCTCTCTCTATATATAAATTAATTATGTATAAATAATATATTTTTCGCCGAAAAAAGTTCAAATAAACCTCTTTACCCTTGCTAGTTCCGCCCCAAATACCTTTTGACATGTACTTGTCGGATAAACTAACTCTTTATTGAATTTTATTTTTATCATAATTAATTAGGGATCACACATATTCTGTGGTACTCCGGTGAATATGCATTATTATTCGTGAACAACAGTATCCCTACATAATATGTAACTTATTTATTTTTAAACTACTCCGAACAATGTTGAATTTAACGTGGAGACACCTTAATAAACACATTCAGTTTATATAAATTTAAGTAAAATTGAATTTCAATTTATACAAATAATTTAAACTAAAATTATTTTAAGAGTCCAAGTCTTTAATATTTATTATATATTATGTATAAATATTTTTAATACAAATACATGAAAAAATTGTTAATTAAATGAATAAAATGCACTAGAACTTAATAGGCCAAATTAGTAACTATTAACCACCATGTGGAGAAATTCCAATTCTTTCAAATACATAACAAATTATACAACAGATTTTGACCTAATTTCTGTTTCATATAAGCATTGAATTGTAAGCAAGTTATCCCATATACGACATTATTTGATAAATTTGATTTGGCTATCTATTACTAGTAGTCAGAAAGTGTGGCGTTTAAAGTAAAAATTTGTGGTGGGACGATTAGTATTTTTTTATTTTCAATTAACTATGATCAGGTTTGGATCTTGTTAGATATAGAGTATCTACCTCGATATAGATTTTCTAACCTGAATTTAATCAAATTTCAATATAAATATTCTAAAAGATGCAAGATCCGAATCTTTTATTTTAGATATTCTTTAAAAAAATAAAAACTTTAATAATATATAGATTAAGATATCATGAAATGTTATAGGAAATCGAATACATATTAAAATATATCTTAATTAAAAAGATATTTCAACGAATTTATTTCATTAATCATTATATGAACATAATAGTATTTTATAAGTCCACCAACATATGGTACAAGCTACGTAATATTATTAATCCCCATATTTTTAATCTATTTTTTATTTCTTATGAAATTATATATAAATTCATATTGTATAACTTATATATGCAAATATTATTTATGAAGACAATAAAGATGACAATCAATATAGCATTGCTAGCTAATGTTGAATTTTCTGCAAGCATCAAAATGGTAACTAAATATTGTATTACTAATCCTAGAATCTGTGCAAATTTGTCTTTATTTATGCGGCATAATTTTGATTTTGAGAGTCAAATAATTTAAGTTTAACCTTGAATTTGGAAATAAAATATTCAAGTTATTCAAAGCAAAATTTATATAATCCGAAATTACCTAAAATATATTACAAGTCATAATAATCAACAATTTAAAATATTAAAAAATATATAAAAAACATTACGATCAAAAGTAGATATTCTGAATCTTGAAATTTGGAAGGTATAAGATAAATTGAAACAATTGGATTATATTTGGTTACAAGGTATAATCATGAAGAAATACTACGTCATTTGATCCTAACTATTATTTAGTGAATAATTCAACTTTTGCCTTTTTTTCATCCTTTAAATTCGTCAAAGTTAGCTCTAAAAGAACTAATTTTCAATTTGTGGGACTTTATATATATATACACGTGATTAGTGTAACAGATTTATTGAATTTTCTTTCATCTCAAAATCATATAGGATAAGATTAAAAATTATTCCTTATTTCGGAAATTGATTTTGTAGGTTATTTATAATTATTTTTTTTACTGTTATGACTTTTTATAAAAGATGTTTATTTTTACACCAAATAGATCTTCATTTTCGGATATAAGAGATCTGAAATGCAATTTTCTTCTGTTCATATTTACAAGTAACCATGAGTTCTTTATTCCTCACTTCCTCTATCTTCTTAGTATAATTACTTTTTAATATTTCAAATCTCCTTAGTAAAAATCTCCTTACCTGATATTTCTTAGTTTTCTTTATTAATTAAGAATAGGGTTTATTATCACTCTTTGTACCACAACTTATTCATGGCACACTCTACTCAACAAGTGGTGCTGCAAATCCCAGGTTTGTCACTAATTTTCCCATTTTGATAGCTCTTTTATGATCAAAGTTTGATACTGATCTTCTTGGTATATAATAATTCAAGAAATGGACGATGAACTTATTCTACATAGTAGCTCATTAGACAATCGAGAAGCATAGGGTATGTTCATATGATTCTTATAGAAAGAAAAAGATTGTACAGATGATTATATTCGATAGAAGCAATCAACAATATTTATATTGAATACAAGTGATGTATTAAACTAGGAGTGATCTAGTTCAATTTTTTGATTACTTTCACCTAGTTAGTAAGGGTTCGATTAATATGATCGATAACTATTTCAGTCCATGTTGTACTAATTATTCATTTTGTGGTGTATGAAACAAAGAATCAAACAGGCAAATATCCGGAGATGACACAAATCAGCAGCAAAAAATTCCAAGAAAATCAAATATAAACTATGGATGGTGGTGTAGAATATTTTTATACATCATTTGCCTAATTGTTGGCCAATGTGCAGCTACACTTTTAGGAAGATTTTACTATGATGAAGGTGGAAATAGTAAATGGATGACAGCATTTGTTCAATCAGCTGGTTTCCCAATCTTGATTCCTCTCTTCTTTTTCTTTAAATCTTCCAAAAAAAACGCTGCTTCATCGCTCGAAAAGCCATCAAGATCTACCCTTTATATGATCTATGTGTTTTTTGGCCTATTATTAGCAGGTGACAATTTGATGTATTCATATGGGATGTTGTATCTTCCTGTTTCAACTTTTTCCCTCATTTCTGCATCACAATTGCCCTTCAATGCCCTGTTTTCTCTCTTACTAAACGCGCAAAAGTTCACAGCTTTAATACTCAATGCTGTTGTGATTGTCACAATCTCAGCTGCATTACTAGCAGTTAACTCAGAATCAGAGACTAGTACTAAATTATCAGCTGGGCAATACGCGATTGGATTCATCTGCACGGTGGCTGCATCAGCAGCTTACGCGTTATACCTTTCCTTATTAGAATTAACCTTCAAGAGAGTGACCAAAAGTGAGACATTTGACACAGTATTGAAAATGATATTTTATCCAACATTATTAGCAAGTTGTTGTTGTGTTGTGGGGCTATACGCGAGCGGAGAAATAAGAACATTGACAGCAGAGATGAATGGTTTTTACAAGGGCGAAATTTCGTATTTGATGACATTGATTTGGAGTTCTGTGCTTTGGACAATTTGTTGGATTGGTATGTTGGGATTGATCTTTGAAGTGTCTTCTCTGTTCTCAAATGTTATAGGTACTTTGGGTTTGCCTACTGTGCCAGTACTTGCTGTGATTTTCTTTCATGATAAAATGGATGGTGTAAAAGTCATTGCATTGTTACTTGCTCTTTGGGGATTTCTTTCTTATGTATATCAGAATTATCTTGATGACTCCAAAGCCAAATCTTCTAAATCTGAGAACAATGAAGCCACTATTACTCATTGACAAGTCTAGTTTCTATTGGTATGATAAATGGCAAAAAGCATTGAGCATGCATGCTGCACTCTCACCCTCATTCCATTCGAGAAGCTGAGGAAGGAGGAAAAGCGTAATTCTATCATAAGTTACCTTTCTATTTGAATTTTTAAATTATGTCAATTTTTAGAGTACTAGTGATATCTAAGTAGTGTGTTGATTTGAA
The DNA here is from genome assembly GCF_947179165.1 of Solanum dulcamara. Taxonomy (NCBI): domain Eukaryota; kingdom Viridiplantae; phylum Streptophyta; class Magnoliopsida; order Solanales; family Solanaceae; genus Solanum; species Solanum dulcamara. The sequence goes on along the minus strand of NC_077241.1, from coordinate 73,608,315 downwards.
AATATGAACTTTTTTATTATTATTTGACTCTCTGAAATGTGAAAAATAGAGTATTCCCTTGACTCTTGAGTGATGAATTCAACATGGCAAAATTTATACTCTTTAATTTACTCTCCATGTTCTTTAAAAAGAAAATGTTTTGGGATGCATTTTACAATATGACACTGACTTTGCCTTTTCCTAGATGATTATTAGTATTACAAATACTCCTTCAGTTCCATATTAGTTGCTCATATTATTATAAATAGTTATCGTAAATTACTTATCAATTTACAAAACCAAGATTGAAAAAGAAGTTTTTTAAGGAATAAATTAGTAAAAATTTACATTGTTATTTCATATATGGCCCACGTAAACTAATGTGACAAACTCTTGCATCTTGTGATAGTATTAGCTATGGGAAAAAGTAAAGTAAGAATCAAATAATACATAACGGCGCATCTTTTTAATTCAGTCTCAACATATCTAATATCGAAGCACCTTATACATCAACTTATTCATGTATTTTTTTTCAAAACCAAAACTAATATATGGGCTAACAATATCATGATTAGTTATATATGGATGAAACATTTACAATTAAAAAGATATTTTTGAAGGTTCCTCAACCCCCTTTTTAGAACTCTTATAGATATATAATTTTTTTTAAAATACAAATTTAAGTTATGCAATGTATATTTATTTATTAATATAGTGAGTCAAATACTCGATATAAAATAATTTTTACATTACTATTCACAAACTTTTGGGTGCAGCATACTCATATTATGCAAAATATTTTCACTCTCAATAATCACATACCCATGACATGTATGTGTTAGATGAATCAATTTTTTATTGAATTTTATTTTTGTTCACTATTCATTTTACGTGGAGATTATTTCTCCAATGGCAACTAAATGTTTATCAAGTGGTAGGGACCAAGGTATTAATAGCAAGTTATTATTTCATACACGACATTATTTGATAAGTTTGATTTGGCTTTTTATTATTAATAGATAGAAAGTGACGTGGTGTTTAAAGTAAGGACGGCAGTGGAATAATAAGTATTTTTTTTATTTTTAATTAGATGTTTAAATTTAAATTTTATTAAATTCTGTGTTTTTATTTTTGATGAGAAGATTAAAATTAATTTTTTATACATATATAATTGATGTATTATATATTAAATCTCCCTTAATCTTGACTACATAGATATTTTTTTTGCTTTCTTTATATATTAAAGAAGAACAGGGCTTTATTATCACTCTTTGTACCACAACTCATTCATGGAGCACTCTACTCAACAAGTGGAGCTGCAAATCCCAGGTTTGTCGCTAATTTTCCCATCTTTGTTAGCTCTTTTATGATCAAAATTTGATACTCTTCTTGGTAAATATAATGATTCAAGAATAGGAGGAGAGATCACTTTAATTTGTTGTTTTAAGGATATTAGAACAAATCACCAGAATTTATCTAGGAATTTTAAGTAGCTCAGTTGATTGGTTATCTGAACTTTCACCTTGTCAGAGAGCGATCCTTGTTGTATTAATCATGAATTTTGTGGTGTATGGCACAAAGAATCAAGCAGGCAAATATCAGAAGATGATAATACAAATACAAATCAGCAGCAGCAAATTCCAAGAAGATCAAGTAAACACTATGGATGGTGGTTTAGAATATTTTTATACATCATTTTTCTACTTGTTGGTCAATCTGCAGCTACACTATTAGGAAGATTTTACTATGATGAAGGTGGAAATAGTAAATGGATGGCCACATTTGTTCAATCAGCTGGTTTCCCAATCTTGATTCCTCTCTTCTTTTTCTATAAATCTTCCAAAAAAATCGCCTCTTCATCGCGCGAAAAGCCATCAAGATCTTCCCTTTTTCTCATCTATGTGTTTTTTGGCCTATTATTAGCAGGTGACAATTTGATGTATTCATATGGGCTATTGTATCTTCCTGTCTCAACTTACTCCCTCATTTGTGCATCACAATTGGCCTTCAATTGCCTTTTTTCGCTCCTGCTAAACGCGCAAAAGTTCACAGCTTTAATACTCAACTCTGTTGTGATTGTCACAATCTCAGCTGCACTACTAGCAGTTCACTCAGAATCTGACACTAGTACGAAATTATCAGTTGGGAAATACGTGATTGGATTCGTATGCACGGTGGCTGCATCAGCAACTTACGCGTTATACCTCTCTTTATTAGAAGTAACCTTCAAAAGGGTGATCAAAAGTGAGACATTTGACACAATCTTGAAAATGCAAATTTTTCCTTCATTCATAGCAAGTTGTTGTTGTGTTGTGGGGCTATACGCGAGCGGAGAAATAAGAAATTTGACAACAGAGATGAATGGTTTTTACAAGGGCGAAATTTCGTATTTGATGACATTGGTATGGACTGCTGTGCTTTGGCAAATTTGTTGTATTGGTTTGTTAGGATTGATCTTTGAGGTGTCTTCTCTGTTTTCAAATGTGATGAGTACTTTGGGTTTGCCTACTGTGCCAGTATTTGCTGTGATTTTCTATCATGATAAAATGGACGGTGAAAAAGTCATTGCATTGTTGCTTGCTCTTTGGGGATTTCTTTCTTATGTGTATCAGAATTATCTTGATGATTCCAAAGCCAAATCTTCTAAATCTGAAGCCACTATTACTCATTGAGAATTCTATAGATAGCTAAAAGCATAGAGCGGGCGTACTACACTCTCACACTCCTTCTATCCAAGAAGCTGAAGCGGAAGGAAAAGCGTAATTCTCTAATGTCATAGTTTACATTGTATTTGAATTAAATAATGTCAGTTTTAGAATAGTGATATCTATGTAGTATGTGATTTTAAAATATGATATTTTTTTTAATTATTTGACTCTCATAACTGTGAAAATAGAGTATGCACTCTTGTGTGATGAATTCAAGAAAGCAAAATTTATATTCTAAGGATGCATTTTACAATATGATACTGACTTTGCCTTCCCCTAGATGATTATTATTATTATTAATTACAAACACTTGGAAAAAAAAATGTACTACTTTCTCCTTTAAAATATCAAATGGCGCGTCATGATATAAGGCGATCAAATGGTGCGTCATGATATAAGTGCAAGAAAAAGAAAGTCAAAAAAAGTATAAAATAAAAGGAAAAGTCAAAAAAATAGCTGCCTTTGCCCTTTTTTTAAAAGTCAAAAAAGGGGCACAGTCGTGTTTGTTTGAAAAACAGCAAAAACGTGTAAGAAAAATGTTGACAAAAATAACGCGTAAAAATTTTACATGTTTTCTTCTCCTATAAATAGAAGGTCTCTTGCCCTCATTTAGAATCATTCCAGAAAGAGAGAGTAAGAATACAAAGAGAGTTATACACCAAGAAAAATATTGTAGTCTTGAGTGTCCTCTTTAGTAATTGTTCCTTTTATTTGAGAGTTGTGTACTCCATATTAAAATAGTTTGATCCTTCTACCCGTGGTTTTTCCCTTCTATCAGTTAGAGGGGTTTCCACGTAAAATTCTCGTGTCAAATTTATTTTCATTATTTTCATCATATCAAACTTTAGTTATGGTGATTACTCCCCCAAACAATAAGGCAATAGTAAGTATGGTCTTGAATTTCGTTATGCTAATATTGTGGTGGAAATTGAGTCTAATGTACAACATCATAACTCGTAGTACGGAGAACAGTTTGTTGGACCGGACCCAAAATCCTACTCAGAGAGCCTCCTTCAACGCACAAAGTTAATCAGATTTTAATATGATTTTTAGACGTCTAATGAAAAATAATTTTTTTAAAAAAAACTAAAGTGGCTTCTCCAAACATGTTTTTTCGGGAAATTGGTATAAATTTCATTGTGTGCAGTTTTTTGTGCAACTTATTGGTTTAGTTTGATTAGGTTTGGTTTTAAATTTTGAAAATTGATACTATTTGATTTGGTTTTTGTTTTACTAAAAATGAACCGTAAAAATAATCAAAATCGAATCAAGATATTATATATATAAATTTCATAATTATTTATATATTATTCATAAATAAAATATTCATATTTTGTTAAATTTTAATTAACTTAAGTCTTTAACTTTACCATTTTCTCAAGTCCAACACTTGAATTTTGGAAATTTTCTTGTACCCCTCCCTCGGATAGTCCTCAATTGTTGAGTTTAGAGTTATTTTTTTGTTATAAAGATTTGATCTCTTGATCTTTGGTGTATAATGACTTTAGTATTACTTAACTAAATCACTTTTTCGTGTAATAATAACTCTAGTATTGCTCAATTGAATCAACATTAGCTTTTTTGTGGATTGTTCATTTACTAGGTGTTAGTGTCTATCGAGATGCGTATGCATTCAACAAACTTATTATTTTCAAACAAAAAAAAATAAAAAATTGAATCAAACCTACAATAACCAAACCGATAGTTATTTTTTTGGTTTGATTTTAGAAATTTGAATACCGATTAAATTGATTTGGTTTTGATTTTAATCAATAACCAATCCAAATCGAATCGTGAATACCCCTACTTATTGGTATGCCTGGGCGGATGAAAATATTTTTTGTTCAGACTCTATATATATAATTAAAAAATTTCAAACATACATAAATATTTGATTATGAATTAAACTATTAATTCATATATTAACTTAAAATCACGACAGAAATTCATAAATTTTAAATTAATAAATTTACCTTTTATGTAATGGGAAAAATGAGCGAAGCAATTTACTCAATTTTCTTTTTATGTTTATATGACTCTGAATGCTATTAATTAATAATTAGCCATGTAAATAAAGTTTTGGTTCAATTTAAAAAATTGGAGATCCTATAACTTACTTCTCCTATTGTGCTAATTTCTCCAATTGTGTTAATTTTTGTTATCTCTCGAAAATATTTTGCCTTTAATTTTTGTTCTATCAGATTAAGGAGTTTTAAGTCACCGAGATGACTCTCAATTTCTTCATTTAATTAATCAAAAGTCTTGAATTTGAGCTTTTGAAAATGAAAAATAAAACAAAATCGATTGAAAGCGTCGTCTTCAAAAATAGATCCTACAATATTCGAATCTAGATTTAGTGAGACTCTAATATACATATTCAATACCAGGTCAAAAAACAAACAAAAAAAAAAATCTCAAGGCTTCGATATTGAAATACACACTCTTTAACAGTCTCGCTGGAAGTAACACAACAAATGTTACACTAAACCAAACACAAAAAAGAATTTCTAATTGTCAGAAGACAAAGATTTATTCATACTTATTAATATTTATATTGCTTCTCTATATTAATTTATCATAATTAAGTAATTAACTGTTGTCAAAATATATATTAATTAATTATGATTAAGTGATATAAGTTTAGATGCATATATTATACATCTATCAGATTGGTAAAAACATCAAGTAATTATATAAATAAATAGAAATAAAAATAAAAATAAAAATTCTTACGACATATTTAACACAATTAATTTGAACAAAGGGGATAAGTTGCGTAAAATGCTATAACTCTTTGCTACAATTATATTGTTTTCCAATTAATGTGATTTTGATTGATGGATGATTCTATTAAATGATGGTTATTATTAGTAACAATTTACTTAAGAAAGAATAAAATTAGTTACAAGATCTAGATGACAGTTACATATGATCTTTTTTTTTCAAAAAAGTTGTAATCTATTGAAAGGTTACTATAATTTGTTGAATCATTACTCTTTAATTATCCTTTAGTAGTAAAAGCAAATAATCCCATATATAGAAATTATATTAAATTACCAATTGGCACTTTAAGTAAGGATTTGAATTTAGTACTGATTTCCCGTAAATGCACAGGCATATCACATTTTTCCTTCTATCAATATTAATTTTTTTTAGGTTGAACGTATCAACCTAAATATTTGGAATGTTTTTTGCGTGTTCACAAACATGAATTACATAAATAAGTTAACGCCTAAAATATATTTTGTCTTTAATTATACATGTTAATATCAATTGAAAACACGCATGAGAGGTTTTATAACTTATTGAAACAAATACATAATTATACTTTAATTTCATTGGAATTTAAAAAGGGTGATGTGTACATTGTGAGAAGTGACATTTTTTTAAGTAATTAACTTATCTACGCAATGAGTGACTGAAAATACATGTAAAAAAAATAATCAAATTTTGGAGTCAAAAGTGTTTAAATAAGAACACTTTATTATATTTTTAGATACTCAAATAGAATATATCTTTTACTTCGAAATTCTTGAATGAAATTTAGGCTCCGTTTGGACATGCAATATGAAATTAGATTGGTATGAAGTTGAAATTTTAATTTGTTCGGACTTGCAATTTCAATTTCTCAAGTTGTATAAACATGAAAACCTCACAAGTTATGAAAACTATCAAAATTTTCACAATTCTTATACATCTTACCAAACGAGCAAATCAAAGTTCACAAACAAGATGTCAAAATTAAATCACCGCAATTATAAATCACATATATGGATATCCCTTTTAGAAATAAATATTTGCAATTACAATCTTTCAAATACACATACATAATTGTATAAAGATTAACTAGTCAACAATAGTACTAACTAGTTATTCTTTAATATAATTTTTCTACATGACATAAATAATTTATTCACGCCAAAAAAGAGTATTTTTTTGCAAAATTTAAATGATGATGTTTTTTTACATATTATAAACTTGAGAGGGAAATTTTCCATCTAAAAAGAATTTAAAATTATGATTTGAAATTCCAAATCATATTTTTTTAGAGAATTTAAAATATAAAATTTTGATTTCAAATTATAATTCAAATACTAATATAAAATCATGACTTCATATTGCACCAACACAAGCTTAATACTTTTGTCAATTAAAAATAGAAAAAAAGCTTAAATATGCCATCGAACTTTAAGAAAAGACTCATTTATGTCATCCGTTAAAGATTTAACTCATCTATGTCATTGCCGTTTGAGAAAAGATCCATCTATGCCATTATTTTTTAACTCTGATTTTGAAAAACCACCTAAACAACTTTTAACACTTTTCTATTGGAGTTTTGAATCAAATGTACTTTGTTTGCTTTTTCTTCTTCAAGAATACCAAGTTTGAAATTGTTCAAAATTTCAAGTAATTTGGAATTGTGACGAAAATTCCACTATTAAAGGAGGTTAAAGTTTTAAAATTTTGAATAAATTTTAAGTGTGTCTTGTTGGGTTAGGTTGAATTCGAATTTAAAAGATATAGAGTTTTGATATCTAGCTCGAATGAATGCTACTATTGAAATTTGAGGTGATCTCGTAAAAAATTGAAGAGGTTAGAAATTTAGATTTTTGGTGTTCTTCATGTGTTCTTGAAGAAGAAGAAGAACAAAAAATATATTTGATTCACAACTCCAATAAAAAAATGTGAAAAATTGTTTAGGTGGTTTTGCAAAATCGGGGTTGAAAAATAATGACATAAATTAACCTTTTTCTAAAACGACAATAGCATAAATGAGCCAAACTTTTAACGGATGATATAAATACATTTTTTCTCAAAATTTAATGACATATCTGAGTCTTTTTCCTCAAGGATAAAGTTGACAACACACAAAAAATGATCCCGCCCACAGTCAAAATTTTAAAAATTGTTTGGGGGACCCCATAACCTGAAACAGACTATAAAAGAACTACCACACGTGGCGCACTACCTTGACCACCAACACAAGCTTCTCACACTCTTCACTCCACTCCACTCTACCAAGTCAAAAAATAATAATATAAAAATAGATTCAGTTATTTGCTTCACATTTCTCGTGCTCATTCTCCTCTCATTCGTTGCAGCCGCCGCCGTCGATAGGAATCTCCGGCATCGTGAAACCGGTAGGGTTAGGGTTTTCAGTGAAATGGAAGGCGTTATTGGCCTTGTGAACAAAATACAGAGGGCTTGTACGCTCCTAGGTGATTACGGTGATGATCGAACTTTGCCTACTCTTTGGGATGCTCTTCCTACAATCGTCGTCCTCGGTGGACAGGTTTGATTCATCTACACCTATTTTTTGTGGTTTTGTTTATGTTTATATGTGTAATTTTTCTGTTTATGGTTGTTTTTTTGTATGATCGGTGTTTGTGATGGAGGTTTATTAGTCTTCATGGTTAATTTAGCGTTGTTTCCGTGTTTTTATGAAGTGATTTGATTGAATTATGGTGTTTTTTAGAGTTCCGGGAAGTCTTCGGTGTTGGAGAGCATCGTCGGCCGGGATTTTCTCCCTAGAGGATCAGGTAATGGTTAATTGTACGAATTGTATTCGAAGAGTTCACTCTGGTGTTATTTTCAGTGTTTTAGACCGTAGTTTCTCAATTGGAGATTTTGCCCCCATTAAGATCTAAGTTGGTGGTAACAAATAATTAAAAAGAAAAAAAAATACGAAACAAGACAAAACATAAATAGAGATGAAAATCCTGTTATCATGAGGCCTTGGGATGTTGATTGACATTTCGAGAGCATGCATATACAGATCAATCACTGGAATAGAATATCAGAAACTTAAAAATAGGATATTTTTTTTCTGAAAAATAAAATGAAATCAGCTGCTTTAGCACATGTTAACTCTGATTCCAGCAAAATATATAAAAGAGATTCTTTTATTTCATTGTAAATTGTATTGTTGGATTTGTAAAGAAGAATAGAGAAATGAATAGAACTTGATAGTTGGTAGTTGGTACCACTGTAAATGCTTTAATTAACACGTGCAGATAGAGAAGACAGACTAAAATAAGCTGTTACTTTAGAGAAAAAGAAGTATTTTTAATGAGACTGCAGCACACACTCCAGTAGCTCTTATCTTGATAGAAAATGTGACAATTAATTGATAAGTTAGGAAAAATGCTACTTATATAGACTATAGTTAGTTTTAGATCTTTTGACCTAATGATTGGAGTTTATGCTTACGGGTATTATCATGGTTTGCTCGAGCTAAACTTTCTTATCACAATGCTAGACAGGAAAAAATGATGAGGCATTGATTATAAATGTCTATTTAAAAAATAAAATTATATTTCTTTTCCTTTGTCTTTCCCCCGGACCTTCAACTGTACCACTTCACTATTTTAGACATACTCCAAAATTGATTTTATAATTTTCAGGATGCCACATTGTAATTATTATAGAAACACACCTTATAGTTCTACTCCACTGCACTCTCGCTCTGCTTTTAGAACAAAAATATATAATTATTTGAAAATAAAGTTATAAACTACAATATTTATACTCTGTCCCTCCCTTTAGTTCTGTTTTCACATAGCAACATTTATTTTGGGGCAGGGATTGTAACAAGAAGGCCATTGGTTTTGCAACTTTACAAGATTGAGCCAGGACAACAAGACTATGCACAGTTTCTTCACACTGGAAAAAAGAAGTTTCTAGATTTTGGTATGTTGCTGTTTTGAAGCTGTGCTACAATGCAGATTTTCTGTATAGCTTCTTCTGCTTTACTATTATGAAATCCAGATTACGTTTTCATAATTCTTTTGCTTAGTCCATTACCGTATCCATTTTGGAATTGAATCTTCTGTGTAATATCATTTTAAAAAATGCAGTATTTATATAAAATGCAGCATTTAAAAAAATGATTTTGACATTTCGTACATTTCTTCTTAATGTAGCTATGGTAAGATCAGAGATCCAGGAAGAAACTGACAGGGTGACTGGCAAGACAAAACAGATTTCACCTCTTCCTATTAATCTCAGCATCTACTCTTCAAATGGTGCGTCAAACTTATTTTATTTTACATATTTACAATGTGTTGGCTTTTGTTGTGGATTTAGCAGTGTTGTCTGTGGGAAAACATGCAAGTGATGGTTTACATTTTTGATACCTTATATATGTCCTTATGTTACATTTTTCTGTGCTTTTAAAATATAAAAATCCCTAAGTGAATGTTCTGAAATTTCTCAAGTTTAGTACTACTTTCTATCCCGTGCCTTATCATTTTGTTCAAATTGCTGACAACATTTCCATTACCCAAGGTTGTGTGTGTTTAGTACCTATTGTTCATATAGTGCTCAAAAAAACAAACATGTTGCAAAACGCCGTTGATTTTAGGAGGACAGTGCAATTGCTTCATTGTTAGTTTTTAGCTTTTTACTCTATGGTTGATAGATTCTAGGTGGTATTCATAGGACTCATTATTGGGATTTTGATTTGGGTATTGGTTCAATCAGATAACTCATCTTGGGTTTTCATTGCAGTTGTCAATTTGACATTGGTAGATTTACCTGGTTTAACGAAGGTTGCTGTTGGTATGTTTCTTCATTCTCATGTTATTGGTCTTCCATAAATACATGTTTCATGATCTATTTTGCTCAATGCAATTATGGTTGTCGACAGAGGGACAGCCTGAGAGTATAGTTCAGGAAATTGAAGATATGGTTCGCTCATATGTTGAGAAGGTAATATGCTGAGAGGCAGAGCATGTCTTTGTTGAGTAGCAAATATAACTGTGTAGCCTCTTAGAGATGATAAATCAGCACTTAGAGGATTATGATTCTGCCACATTGAAGTTATAGACTTTGATGATATTGCGTAGTTTGTAAATTTTTCCATAGGCACTTATAGGAACTGACTGACAAAACTTCGGTTCTTGCATTGCAGCCAAACTGTATTCTTTTAGCTATTACCCCAGCCAATCAGGATGTTGCAACATCTGATGCTATAAAGATTGCTAGAGAAGTTGACCCAACTGGTAATATTTCAAGTCTTCTCGGACATAATATATCACTTGCTTAATTTTCCTGTCTTTGCTCTTTCTCCCACATTTTCAAAATACTTTGAGGGTCACTGGAGCTCTTAGTTACTTCCATGCAGGTGAACGTACAATTGGTGTGTTGACAAAGCTTGATTTGATGGACAAGGGAACAAATGCATTGGATGTAAGTACATCTTTTTTCCTTTCTACCTAACAATTGGCTTTTCCTTTGCTGAAGAGGAGTTATATTTCTCTGTATTAACCAGCATCTTTTAATTCCTGATACATCGTTAACGATGAGCAGTTTATAATACACAGGCTTATACCTAATAAAGCTTCTAAATTTACAAAAACACTGAACTCTTCTTTAAAGTCTGTTTCATGCTGATTCTTCCATAGGTCATCTGCAATATCCATCACCACTTTGGATTTTGGGTATTTTGCCTTTCTTTCGTAGTGCTAATATTACTAAAGTGTGAGATTTATGTCTGCACAGTACGAGGATAAAGTATATAGCTAGTTTCGTCATATGTTGCTGTGCAAAAATCCCTTGCTACAGGCTTCCACTGTGAGACTGTATGTTGGCGGACAAGAACTTTCTATTAAGTTAAACCATGTTGAACTTCAAAATTGGTGTAAATGGGTACTGATGAATGGTTGAATGTAGAGAAGGCATTCATGCCCTCTCGGCGCCGTAAATTACTGCAGGATGCAGAGGCAAATAGAGCTTTTGCACATTTTCATTAATCCATGAACAAGATCTATATATCTTGATCAGAAAAGATTCAAGAGAAAAAGAAAGAAAAGGAATTTATTGATAGATTTTTCGAAACAAACGAAAAGGAAACGGAAGTTGAAACATAAATCATCGGGTTGTTCCTTTAGGACTGTGCAGCATTTGTCAGGTTCTCTTTATGAATACGCTCAAAATTCTCTGGAATTAATCAGCAGAGTTTTATGTTACCTTTGCAGCGGCTAGTCCTTTCATCAATTGCGGATAATTGCAACTTTTTTGGGGCTGTATTCTATCATATACTGACATTCCTCTTTTGTTTACTTTTCAATTTATGTAATGAAGGTTCTGGAAGGAAGATCTTATCGGTTACAACATCCTTGGGTTGGACTTGTCAATCGTTCACAGGCCGATATTAATAAAAATGTTGATATGGTTGTTGCAAGGTGTAAGGAACGCGAATTTTTTGCTACAAGTCCTGAGTATGGACATTTGGCCAATAGAATGGGTTCAGAGTATCTGGCAAAACTACTCTCAAAAGTATACACAGTCTACCAAAGCTGCTCAAGAAAGATTTATCTCTAATTCTTGTAACTGATATTTGTTACACGGTGCTGATACCAAATATTTGTTTTCTCAGCATCTAGAATCTGTGATCAATGCCCGTGTACCAGCCATGTTGTCTTTGATCAATACAACCATTGATGAGCTTGAAGCAGAAATGAGTTATCTTGGGAGACCTGTTGCTATTGATGCAAGTGTAATGATACTAATCTTTTCTTTTTCTGAAACTATGCTTAGTGCTTGATTCAATATCTTTACTAGTTTTGCCTAAATTGACAGGCGCAGTTGTATGCCATATTAGAGCTGTGTCGTGCTTTTGATAGGATTTTCAAGGAGCATCTTGAAGGAGGGTAAGAATATACATTTTTCTTTAACTAATGTGAATTGTAAGAAGACAGAAGGAAAATCTTGTTGATTTGAACATTGCTGTATTTTGCTTCTGTCTTCACAACCACAACTGTTATTTTGTCATGTAAAGGAAAACCATAATGTTTGGTTTCATTCACATGTCAAGTACTGTCCATTTAATGGATGTCACATTGCATTACAACGTGTGAAAATGTTGGAGACATATAACGAGGAGTCGGGGACATCTTCAGTTGATTTCATTCATAAAAAAAGGGTAGCCCGGTGCACTAAAGCTCCCGCTATGTGCAGGGTTCAGGAAAGGGTCCGACCACAAGGGTCTATTGTACGCAGTCTTACCTTGCATTTCTGTCAGAGGCTGTTTTCAAGGCTTGAACCCGTGACCTCCTAGTCACATGGCAGCAATTTTACCAGTCATTCATAGTGTCTTAAAAACCAAGGACATCTATTTCATTGCCTTACAATGACGTTAAGTTGAATTTGTTTGTTATAAGTTCCTTATGCTTGGCCTTCTACTTCTGCTTGTGTAGGCGGCCAGGAGGAGATCGCATTTATGGGGTTTTTGACTACCAGCTCCCTGCTGCTTTAACAAAGCTTCCACTGGATCGTCATCTCACGATGCAAAATGTTAGGAAGGTTGTCTCCGAGGCAGATGGCTATCAACCTCATTTAATAGCACCAGAGCATGGTTATAGACGGCTTATCGATGGTGCTCTTAATTATTTCAGGGGTCCTGCTGAAGCCTCAGTGGATGCAGTAAGTACTTGTTTGCACCTTTCCATGCTTTTATCCTGTGGATGTGATTTGTCATATTACTTGATGTGGATATGGTTAAGATCTTTTTATGACACTGCCCCCCACAGAGAGTGTCATCTAAAGAACTATTATCTATTTTGCATGGGCTAGGGAGTGCCAGTAGTTCAATAGCTGCTCTAACTCGAGAGTGCATAAATTACAGAGCCAATAATGCAAAAGCTGCTCTACCTCGAGGGCGCATAATTTTTCCATCTCCCCCTCTTCCCTACTAAAAGACAAACCAAACTGCTCATTTCAACTTAACTCCATGAATTGACAGGTCCACTTCATCTTGAAAGAGCTGGTGAAGAAGTCAATAGGGGAAACTCAGGTATGATCCCAACTCTTTATTACTTTATGGTGTAATGGCAAATGATGAAATTGATATTTCTCAATGCAGGAACTAAGACGCTTTCCAACTCTTCAAGCAGAGATAGCTTCCGCTGCAATTGAAGCATTAGAGCGTTTCCGCAACGACAGCAAGAAGACTGTTCTGCGGATGGTGGATATGGAATCCTCATACCTTACTGTTGACTTTTTCCGAAAACTTCCACAAGATGCAGATAAGGGTGGAAGCCCAATTTCTTCAACTGCTGACCGTTACACAGAGGGGCACTTGCGCAGGATAGGCTCAAACATTTCCTCATATGTTGGGATGGTGTCTGATACCTTAAGGAATACAATACCAAAGGCTGTGGTTTATTGTCAAGTTCGGGAAGCTAAGCGTTGTTTACTTGATCATTTCTATACACAACTGGGCAAAAAGGAGGTATTTCACTTGTCCTGCTTAATAACCTCCAGAGATTAGATATCCATATGCTTAATATCGTTAACGAAAGTCAATGGATGATGATCTATTAATGAAACTGGTGAACATGTCATCAGGTGAAAGCTTATTAATGCTGATGCAATGTTTACAAGCACTTACACAACCTAATTTTTTTTTTTTACTTCTATGCACAAAACTTTCCAAATAATTAACAGAAATAAAGTATCAAATAAATTATCTGAAAATCTATTTCAGTAAGACCTTTCACAAAAATGGTTGAAAATTATGGTATGTTTTCCTTTCAGGTTCAAAGTTAGTAGATGGTAGTTAATGATTTTTTTCCACTTGTAGGGTCATAGGCTCTCCCAGTTACTAGATGAAGATCCAGTCTTGATGGAGAGGAGGGAGAAATGTTCAAGAAGGCTTGAGCTTTACAAGTCTGCTAGAGACGAAATAGATTCAACATTGTGGGTGAAATGATGTGAAAGGGTATATAGTTTGCAAACTAATTAGAAAATTTTCTTTTTGCGCTAAACCTAGGCTTTTCAAAGTCATAGCATCTTGTTATGGGTTTAAACTAAAATACCTATTAGCAATTTTGAACTTTGAACGATGGCTTATCTTTTACCATTGGCAGTGTGAATTCTGTCGGATTCAATTGGCTGCTTTACAAATTATGACACCATGGACAAGCAAAAGATCGATATGATGAGCTACAAAAACTTGTACAGGCTGAGATTTATAAGTCTCTCCTCATCGAATGCTACTGCACAAGGGAAATATAGGCTTTTCCTTAGCTATCAGGTCATACATAGAAAGGAATTTTTATACTACTTGTGCATCTTATGCCCTAGATGTGCAATGGAAAAGAACAAGACCCAACAATTTGAAATAGTTCTGACTCAGATGATATTTATACACTCCGTCCTAGTTACAGGATTGCAGTAGTCAATGTAAGAATACGTTTACCATGATCAATCTCTTAAGTATAAAATTTGTACAGGGTAATCCTAAATATTTTCTAATACCAACATGAGCTGATTTGAGGTGCAGCTGTAATTGATTGATTTACAACATCTTCAGTTCAATGTTATACAACCTATCTGCCAAAACATGTTACACCACGGATGTGAACTAGTTTGGGTTGAAAGGCATAGACATCGACTGATTTGCAACATCTTCATAACCAAAGACTAGAAGCATTCAAACAAATATGAAGAAGTTGGCATCGGTACAGAGTGTATAACAAACAAGTTATTATTAAAGTAATCACTTTTATTCTCAAGGTCTGCAAGAGTGGTGGAGTGAACTTAAAAGCTAGTATTAAACCAAACTAGACTTCCATGAACAAGGTATGATCAATGAACAGTAACTATACCCGGTTTTCATATGCTCCTTAAATCCATATCAACTGCTGGAAACTAGCACATCCGATTATACGGAAGAAAAATAATGATAGTACCATTTCCCTCTTTATGTTTATTTATGAAAAAAATGCAAGGTTTCAATGAAGCAACTCCAATTAAATCAACAACAATAACAAATCTTTCACCTAGTATGTGTACGTCTCAGATTGTAGTTGTTGTGGCACCTGACTTTTTGTCGATTTCCTCTAGAGCTGCCCATAGCTTCGAATCTTCATAATCTTTAATAAGAAAAGCAGGTTTTGCTTCCATTAGCATGTGAGGTGGATTTCGGGTTGCCAAGCCAACAACAGGCATCCCAGCTGCCACCCCAGCTTTTATTCCGGAAGAAGAATCCTAACAGCAGAAGAAAGATTATGAGTTTTATGGCTGTGAAGATAAGTAAATTAAAAAAGCGGTCAATAAAGAAAATCAGACCTCAAATATGAACGTGTGCTCCTTAGACACCTTAAGCAATTCAAGGGCCTTCAAGTAAGGGTCAGGAGATGGTTTTGCGTGCTCACACTCACTTCCAATAATGACCACATCAAAGAAATCCTTTAGGCCAAGTATTTCTATCATCAGTTCAGCGTTTAGTCTAGGTGCATTGGTAACTGCAGCCCGTTTCAGCCCACGATCTTCAATCCATTTCTTCACCTTGTACAAACCATCTATAGGTTTCAACTGTTCTTTCACCAACCTATATTGCACCGAAAACAGCTATGAGACTGGAGGAATGAAATAGAACATATGGTTTAGTAGCACAAGGTCAATTGAAATACAAAAGTTTCATATGCAGGGAATTCCAAACCTTCTAAACATAGCTTCCTTGTCATCACAGAATTTAAGACCTCGTTCCTGATCATCAGGGAAAAGGGCAGAAGCAATATCGTCGTTGTGTTTCCCAGCAATAGTCTTGATAAACCACTCCTCATCAACTGGCACACCCCCATTGTAACCTATCTGCAGAAACCAAATCGCCAGCCATTATGAGAAAAATGATTGACATATTCCAAAGTTGGAAGATTTGCAATGAGCCACAGGGGGAAGTGGGGGTGGGGATAGTGGAGCAGTCCACAAGTCGAAACATATAAGAACGGCTTTCCTCTAAAGGAAAAGTGATTAATTATTGGTACCTCTAGTAGCATTTCGCGGAAGGCATAATGGTGAAGAGGATCTGAATCACATAAAGTTCCGTCTACATCAAATAGAACTGCTTGAAGGGGAGCAAATGTTGCAAGAGATGAAGAACTGCTATGAGAAAATATAGTAGTTTAGTTTTGCTTTTTGGCTTCAACACAACAATCTCCAAACACAATTTGGTGTAGTATTAAACATAACTCGATGCAACTGTATACATTCCATGGACAAATCTAGGTGTCATATATTTGGTGAAATGACACTAACTTTCTTGAGTTAGGACCACATGTGTCCTTCAAAAAAAAAAAAGAAATTGAAAAACGTCCATGCCCAATCAGAATTCACTGATTCTAAATTTTGGACTGCCTTCGATACATTCTCAAGAATAAAATATGAAACATTAGAATGTGTCTTTCCTGATCGTTTTACACGAGGACCAAGAGAATATGAAAGGGATGAAGCATTGATGATAACCGTATCTTAAAGATATAATGAAGTTCATATTTTGAGAAAAAGCAAGTTAAATGTGCACTAAGTTGCTGCGGTTTCTAGGAAGCATTGTGATTTCTATTCAACAGGGGCTATACTAGGAACTGTTTAGCACAAAATCCACATCAAGTCCGATTATCCAGTTATCATTTTTTTACCTACGAGTCTGGACCGGACATTTTCTCATACATCATACGAACTTAAATTACCCTTGATGTGAAGTAAAGTTTTTCGGCATTGCAAAAGGGCTATAGAGTCGGGATAAAAAGTGAGAATAAGCTGCAAAGAATTTAAATTATGTGATAAGCTTAGGTCTAACAGTCACGACGAAGCTCATATACTAGTCAGGAGAAAACAGAAGGCGCGTCATATATAAACGAAAGAAATTACAACGAAATGAAGTTACCAGAAGCCATTCGCCTTATATTATGAACCAGAAACAAGAAATTGCTAAAAATCAGAAACTTAATAACCAATCTAAAACTAAGTGAGACGATTAAGTTTTGGATTAGAGAAACCAGGATAAGAAAACCAGTGGTGAAGGGAAGATATAGATCTGCTTAGCAAATCGAACGCATGTTACATTTTTCGTTTACATCAATCAGATACAAACATCAAAGTTCCAAAACAAAGAGATTGAGATCAATTGTTTCAATCATGCAGAAATGGAGTGAGCAGAACAAGAAGTTTGGATCACAAATCAGATTCAAGAATCTCAAAAGTTCCAAGTAATAGATGAAAATTTTCTAAATGGTCATATATATGGATTCAATCATGCGGCTAGGAAGTCATCAAAACAACTAGCTCCCGACTCCAAAAAATTGGGAGCTCAAGCTTATTCATGAAAAAACAACACATAAAAAAAGCAGAACCTCCGGAAACTCCCATTCTTATTCAATCAACAAAATACATCAAGAAATCAGACCCCAGATCAAATATTCAAATCTATTCACCAAATAGAAGGTAAAAATGGAATTAAAAATTTCAACTTTCTACAGAACTGTCCCCTGCAGAAAGGGGAAATGCAACAAGACACTTTTTTCCTTTACCAATCAGTAAAAATGCATCAAGAAATCAAACCCCAGATCAAATCTTGCCAAATTTCCAAATTTATTCACCAAATAGAAGCTTAAAAATTTCACCTTTCTACAGAACTTTCCCCTGCAGAAAGGGGTAAATGCAACAAGAAACTCTCTTTCTTATACCAATAAACCAAAATACAAGAAGAAATCAGACCCCAGATCAAATCTTGCCAAATAAAATCTAAAAATGGATTAAAAATTTCACCTTTCTGCCGAATTTTCCCCAGTAGGAGCCGTCATCTTGCAATGGGTATCAAAAAATTTCGAGAGTTGCGTAGAAAATTTTGATTAAACCAAATGCTGATTTCCACGAAAGTGTGGTATAAAAAACTTTAGGAAAATTAGCAAAGGTGGCGACTTTACGAAGAAAAAAAGAGTATCTTCTAAAGAATCGGAATAGTCCAGCAGAGAAAATGCGGTCTAAAATGTGCTTTAATTCTTTAATTATTCAATTTAAAATATGAATGCGGGATGTGCATTATTCGGATTAAATCAAATTAAATTAAATTGAATTTTAATTTGAATTGGCTTTTTGGTATTTTGATTTGGTTTTAAATTTACAAAAATAAAAATCAAAAAAATCAAAATCATTAATATATATATATATATATATACCACTTTCATCCCTTTTTTTTAGCTAGATGATTTTTATCAGGGTATTAGTAATTTACTGTACTAGAATAGTTAGACCCAATTTACTGGTCATTCTTATTTCACTAAGTATTGTGTTTTAAAGTTTTACTCGTGACCTATACTAAAAAGTATATTTAAGAGATTAAATATTATTACTTCTTAATGTATGCTATTTTTTTAGCATGCAAGAATAACGTTAATTATATTATAAATTATTGACATAATGAAATAGTCGAACTGAAAAAAACCAAACCGAAAAGAGAAAAATCGAATCAAACTACTTTTTTTTGTTTGAATTGAATTATACTTTTTTAAAATCAAAAATCAAAAATCAAAAAATCGAATAACAAAAAATTGAACCGAAAAATCGAATGCACACCCCTACTTTCGATTGCCGATTAAAAGTGGACTAAAATGTAAATCATTATATCAATCTACAAATTAATTACTAGGAATTTTATATTCGAGATAATTGTTCTTTCCCCAAATTATATTACATAGTATTAATTGAAGTTGTTCATTTATATATTCATTTCAACGCAGAGCAGTGGTAGTTAAAAGCAAAAGATTTTAAATTTATCTTTATACTCACTCTACTTAAAATATCAATTTACATAACGATAAAACAGTGAAATTTATAATGGAATTAAGATATGTTAGTTATATTATGAAATTAAATTTTATGAATCATTGTATCATTAAATATCAATATCTATTTTGCTCTTTAATTAACTTACAATATACTTCGAAAAAAAAATAATCAACAATTCATCGTGGTCAATGATACTATAAAAGAAGTTTATTGATACTACATCAGGGACAATTTATAGTACTACATCAAAAACAAATAGGCTAAAAAACCTTTTAACTTAACCCCTTTTACTATTGGGTGGATTTGATATTTCTCAAATTTATTCAAAAAATAATAATAATATTTATCTATCACGAAGTTCCTACCAAAAGACTCTATTTTTTGATTCAAATATGAGGTCCTTAATTAAAATTATTTTGATGATTCTCAACCATTCTATTACATTCTTTAACAGAATTAACAAAGGTTGTAATAGGATAGATCGGTCCCCTCACCCTAAATTAAAGGTTTAGAATTTGAATTATGAATATAGAAAAAATTCTATTACAAAGCGTTTTAGCTTTATAATAGATTTTACGTGGCGAGATTCCAAATTAATCAGAACCCTAATATAAATATCAAACATCGAAAATATTCTATTACAAAGTGTTTTAGCTTTACAATAGATTTTATGTGGCGAGACTCCAAATTAATCAGAACCCTAATATAAATATCAAACATCGAAAAATTATATTATATATCAGTAAACATGTAGAAGAGATAATTGCTTCTTAATCGTAAAATACTTAATTATTTGATTTAGAATGAAATCATGAAGGAAATAAATTGGAAAGAATCCTCCAAATTATTTAAATGGAGTTTCCTAGAGAATGAACTTGGGGAAGGTAGAATAGAAAGTACAGTAAAACATCAATAAAGTAATAATCTCGCTAAATGAATATTTTTTTCCGGTTTTGATTTGAGCCAGTTATATTAAAGTAATATTCTCGCTAATTGCATTAGATAATAATTAAAAATAAAGTATTAAAGGCCCCCAAAAAATATAAAGTATATCAAGAATTTATATATATTTAATCAGTCAATAATACTAGACCAATAACTATTTCTTTTTAAAATATGATTCTATAGTTGATTGTTTTTTCTTCCCACCAAAACCAAAATTAATCTCATCAATAACTTTTTGAAGAGCGAACACAATTTCCGGAATGTTTTGTTCTTGTTGTACCAAATTGTTTGACAATGTAGTCATTGCTTGAAATGCCTCATTTGACTATACATGTGGACAATGCTACTATCATCTTGTTCAGGATCATTCCCATCATCATTATTCATTACAGATTGAATAATCTCTTTCTTTGTAGGTGATTCCATAACTATATCATTCTCGTTAGGGTAGTTCAAAAGATGTTCAACATCCATCACATTTCTGTAGGCTAAATTAGAGATGACATCATTTAATTCTTGCATACCTTCATCTAATTCACCAACTTCTTGGATACCTTCATATATATAAAATCTCTTCATATTCTATATACATGAATACAATTAGAAACATTAAATTTTACTAAATTTGTTTAGCTTTCTTAGATTTAAATAATAAATATGTAAAGACTACACTTTTTAGTTTTCTAGATTTAAACTTTTGAAATTCTTAATTCAGATATTTTTTTTTCTTTCTTATGTCACACACTGCAAAATACTCTCTAAAATAATAAATATTTATTTATCGATAAATAAATATTTTATGCATTTATCGATAAACTAATAATCTTGATAAATGAATATTTTTTTTCGGTCCCAAGCATATGCATTTATAGAAGTTTTATAAATAAATATTTTATGCATTTATCGATAAACTAATAATCTCGATAAATGAATATTGTTTTTCGGTCCCAAGCATATGCATTTATAGAAGTTTTATAAATAAATATTTTATGCATTTATCGATAAACTAATAATCTCGATAAATGAATATTTTTTTTCGGTCCCAAGCATATGCATTTATAGAAGTTTTATAAATAAATATTTTATGCATTTATCGATAAACTAATAATCTCGATAAATGAATATTTTTTCCGGTCCCAAGCATATGCATTTATAGAAATTTTACTGTAATATGAAAAAATTAGTTAAAACAGGCAAAACGAATGAACACATTTAATTCAATAAAAAGGAAATCTTCTTTTCTCTTCTTACAATAGGATACTCAAATCTAGTTCTTGTGAAGAAAAAGTAAACCTATTTAATTTTGGGCTTGAAAATCAATAGTTCTAGCTGTCGACTCGATTCTTTCAAGTTGTTTCTCATTATTGAGAAAAAGTAACAAAGATAAAATACGAATTTGTTTTATAGCAAGAATAATTAATTGTTGCTAGTTTTAACTTTCAAGGTCAGTCTATTTTTTTTTTTAAATGTATATATGTCATATGTGTGAATCTCGTTGATCTTTTTAACGTGTTCATTTCTTTATATTTTGAATTTCCTCACTAGAAAAACTGATCTTGAAGCTGGGGCAATTGACACAAGTTCATGCATCAAGAGGTCAAGTCCAAGTGAATAAGACAAAAAAAAAAAGGACAGTCCGGTGCACTATGGCTTCCGCTATGTGCAGGGTCCGGAGAAAGTGAATAAGACAATTAGTTACAAATTTATAGTGGTACAAACAATTGAGACCCTTCAAGTGGGGTGATTTATATACAAAGCAGAATGTTGTGAAATGAACTTGCCAAGGTTCAAGACAATAGTACTGAAACTGAAATTCATAAATACAGTAGCAGCCATGGTAGGGTCCAAATCCTTCAGTGGATTTCATGTCATGGATGATGTGTTACAAAGTAGTTGCTCCCTAGACCCTGGCTCCTATCAATATTCTTAATTTAATTCTTGAGATTATGACCATTTAGTATAAGCTACAACCCAGGACTTTCCTCTAGTGATAAAAGTGTAATAAGTGATGCGTAGGTTAGGCACATATCACAGGCTCAAATCTTATCACTGATATTTAAGTGGAGGACAAATAAAGTATATGGTTGGTCTCATTATCCACAAACAGCTTAGAACCATACGTTGGTTTTGTTGGATGTTGGGGATTTCTAGAGTTAATAAAAAAGATACTCATTAAACTCTCGTTATGTGCGGGATATGAGAATGAGTCAAACTATAAGAGTCTATTATAAACAATCTTAATCTGTTTTTCTATAAGAGGTTTCCACAACTCAAACTCAAGACTTCTTGGTCGCGTGGCAATAACTTTATCAGTTACGCCAAGGCTCTCCGTCATAATGTTCTTTTCTCAAATTTGGCAACTAGCAAGCTCTTCAGATTCCTTCTTTTTTTTTATATTCCTTGCACTTTCCAAATCCAAGAAATCAAAGATGTCCTTGTGACTTTTAAACATATCTTTTGAAAATTTTAAGCAAACCGTTAATAGGACCTTATATTCTGTTGTGTAAAAGCACCTAACTTGTCCCCAATTTTACTTCTACAACAAGCAAATTCCTATAGAAATTTGTCCTACAAAGTCAAAAGCTATCTATGTTGTTCATATCTTCTTCATACATCCGTATCAAACGGGAAAACACTTACTTATATCCGGTGTTTTTATCAACTCAATGAATACATAACATGTATCGTTATATACTTTGTTTTCACTTATTCACTTAACCTAACCGTCGTTAATAAATATGACAATCTCACCTCAATTTAATCGCTAACTACGATAAACTAATATAGTTTTGTGTAAACATCGCGTGTGAGTAAAGCTCAGGGATCAGTTGAAGCCTTGAAGGGGCAGAGGGAGGAGTCAATATCACTCAAGTTGGTTCAGACCACTAAGATAATAATTTCGATGTTATTCTTATCGAGAAAGAGGTCATGTCATGAAGGAAGAAGAAAACTCTATCCCAATTTATTTAACCACACTTTCCTTTGATCTGTCACAAAAAAAATGTCACTTTTTTTTTAATATTTATAAACAATATAATCTTCAAATTTTCATTTCACCCTGAATTAAATAATTTATAATTGCACGAATGTCTAAAGTTTGTTCTAGACCACAAATTTAAAAAAAAATATTCTTAAATTCCACTCCCAGTCAATAGTGGGGAGTTACTAGTAATTCTTCATTACTAGTCGAGGTTAATGCGATATTTTTTTCTTTTTTTGTCGGTCCCAAGTAGTAACTATTTAACTTTTAAATTTTTCATTTTATCCTTAATAGAATGATTTATAAACACACAAATATGTATAACTTGTTTCAAACCACAAGTTTCAAAAGTTTTTCTTTCATTCTTAAACTCTGTGCCCTAGTCAAACATCACATAAATTGGAACGGAGGGAATAGTAACACAATTTCTAAACTGAGCCAGTTGAAGGTTGGCAAGGAACAACTGAGAGATTAAAGAAGCATAAAATATTCACCTAATAAAGTGAGAAATTAACTCCCTTTATTATCTAAAACAAGTGATGCAAGGTCCAAAAAGGTTGCTTGGTAAAGACAGAATTCCCTGCATTCAAAATTGGTTGAACAGAATGTCAAAAGTCATAGTTAAGCTTTACCCTCGTGGAGGTTTATTTGCTTCTTCCAGTTCACTATAAATACTCGAACGCCATTTCAATTCCATGCAACACCAACTAGTTTTCTCTTGCTTAATCCCTTTCCTTGTGATCTTGAATCCAAATGGCTCCTCTTCAAGTTCTCTCTGTCTTTGTAGCATCTTTTATCTTCATGCAAACCATGGGGAACTCTCAGACATGCCCGGATTGTTTCACTCGTTCTCGTGCAGGCCACTATCCAAATTCAGAAGAAAAAGGAACAGAAAGTGAGATTCTTGACATACATAGTTGACCGATAACATACTAACATGTACGGAAAATGTAGAAAGTTAAAAGTTTTCTCATAGAATAACCTCTTCTTTTTTATGACATGCAGCTGGGAGTTGTGGATTTGGTACTTTTGGAGCAACAGTCAATGGCGGAGATGTCTCAGCAGCATCAGAACTATATCGAAATGGTCTAGGATGTGGTGCATGTTATCAGGTAAATGATAAAAAAAGAAGAAAAATTTATGTAGTCAATAATAGATGATAACTATCCAAGATTTTCATGTATAAGATGTCATTCCGGACTCTAACCTTGTTTTGCTAGGTGAGGTGCACCGATAGTAACTACTGTTCTGATAAAGGAGTGACTATAGTCGTAACAGACCAAGGTGCAGGAGATCGCACAGACTTTATTCTAAGTCAGCGAGCCTTTGCTCGCATGGCTCAGACAACAGATGCTGCTGCTTCAATATTGCAACTTGGTGTGGTGGATATTGAGTACAGAAGGTAAGATGTATCTCCCAGTTGAAGTTAGTTTATAGCTAGACCTGTAAATATTCAAAGTATATAAGCAAACATGGATCATTGGATATCAATTCATCAAGTACCACATAAGGCAAGCAATTTGCTAATTACTCTTCTGTTAAAGGGAGACTCACATATCTATCGCTCTTTCTCCATCAAACAGGGTCTCATGCACCTACCCGGACAAAAATATTACAATCACTATTGAAGAGAGCAGCAACAATCCTCATTACTTGGCTTTTGTGCTAAGGTATCAACAAGGCAAAAGTGATATTACAGCCGTGCAATTATGTGAGGTATATCTGGTAGTTTGCAAGAACCTAGTATCTGTTTCATCTTTCAGAATCCACACAGTAAAAGTTTCTACATGCAGTCGATAATGAAATAACAGTAGGAGAAGTTAAGGCTGCTTCGTCCAAATTTTCCTATATTTCAACGTTTTGAATACTATCTTCTTTCAATATGCAGACACAAAATTTTGTATGTAAGCTGTTGGACAGGACACATGGAGCAGTGTGGACTACTACTTCACCTCCAAGGGGACCTCTGAAAATCAGAATGCTATTGAGTGTTGATAATGGAGATGAGACATGGGTTGTTCCTGTCAATAATATACCTGAAAACTGGAAAGCTGGTGACACATACGACTCAGGAATACAAGTTGATGCATAAACACAAAGGACTCTTGCTATCTGATTAAATTTTACTAAATAAGTTTATTATCTCTTTGATAGTGTTACTCTGCGATAGCTATCATTCTTTACTGCTAGTAAATATAATCAACAAAAATATCCTGACTCAACTATGTATTTTCAACAAATAAACTTTATGTTTTAAAGCAGTTTTTCATAATGATTCATGACCGGGATGTAAGAAATACAGAACTTGTCTACATCTATTAAGGTTTCCTTTTTATCTTAAACTATGTTGCCATTCAAACACCTTCACATAAAAATGAAACGGAGGGAGTAATTTTGTGCGATGCAGAATTTAGTACTTTAAGGAATGTCTGTGTACCGATTGAATTTGGATTGACGGATGCTGTTCAGGAAGATGATGGGCTCTATGTGTGATTACCTGAGGTGAAGCAAAACCCATGCACAACTTAGATACGGGATCTAAACTGTGCCCTGACATTTCTGTGGCTATAAAACTATGTTATTAAGCATAAAATTGGAAGTTTAGAGTTGAACTGTTTCTAAATATAGAAAGGTGACTTTTTTTGGGAACAAACTAAAAAGGAAAGAATCTCACATAAATGGTACAGCCGGACTTTTATTCAAAATATGTTTATGTTAAACTGTTACAGTATATTATTTCACGTGTAAACTAAAATTCTTCAATTAGATCACAAATCTGATCATTCAAACTTAAAATATTGCTTGCATTAGATTACAAATTTCTGCACATTGATTCAAAGCACATGCTAAATACAGCAACCCTAACTAACCTCTACAAATGGAACATTAATCCTGGTCACAAGAGTCTAGTCATGAGAATCTCTTGGCTCTTAAAAAAACACAAGTAACAAAGAAGAAGCAAAGAAGTTAACTGCAAACATACTATAGTAGCTGTGGTTGTTACAGACAAAGGGGGAAAACTCTGATAGTTACAGATACAATGGAAGACAGCTATGTGATTAGAATCCATCAGCTATCTCAACCTGAAGAATCTTCAGATATATTATGGAAAAAAGAAACCAAAGTAGGAAATTTTTGAGTACTCAGCTTATTCAGATGCCTTTCCTGCCAACTTCGCGATTTCATCGCAATATGTGATGATCTTAAGCTATCCACCAGTGGCTTTTTCTTCAACCTGAGGATATCTCAGCCAATTTAAAATTCTAAACTTTCAACAATTCCACATTGATGATGTTCACTCTCTCTATTCCAATTGTCAGTCATTGTCCCATCACAAAAGTTGCAGGCCGATTGTAGACAGTCAAACAAGCATAATGTACTTGCTGCACAATGCCGGATTTTCTGCTGTACCAGAAATATGCAAAAGAAATGTAGTCTTAGCTCAAAATTGTTGCAGTTTTGCTCCGTGAGCTTGATGTCCTCGATTCACTATATGTCTATTATCTCTTTTGGCATACATGTCCCTGTTGTTGCTTCTCCGAGGGACTCCACTATATTCAAGTTCCTCCATTCCATCACCGATCACTCTGAGATTTGATTTGAGCACCCATCTCACTCAACATGGAACACATCATAACTCTCTTGTGTACTGAAACATTTTCTGGAAAACACCACATGTCCGAGTTTACAAATTGGACTAGGCTAGATCCTGCTTCCTTTCTAATTCCGTTTACAACAATCATTTTTCTTACCTTCTCCACATCATCCCATCTCTCTTGTGCAGCATATATGTTAGATAGAAGCACATAGGATCCGATATCCTCTGGATCCCTCTCAATTAATCTCTTGGCGATGATCTCACCAAGTTCCATATTTGAGTGGGTCTTGCAAGCTGAAAGCAAAGCTCCCCATAATGCTGGTCCCGAGTCCATAGGCATATTCTTGATGAGGTCTTCAAAATCTCTCATCAAACCAGTGCGCCCAAGAAGATCAATCATGCAGCCGTAGTGTTCAACTTTAGGTTCTATTCTATAAACTCTAGTCATCACATTAAAATACCACCAGCCCTCTAATACCATCCCTGAATGAGTACACGCACTTAGAACACAAATGAATGTAGCATCATTTGGCCTCACTCCACTTTTTTCCATCTCCAAGAATGTTTCAAGTGCTTCCTCGCCGTGCCCGTGGATTCCATAACCCATGATCATAGAGTTCCACGTAACAACACTTTTCTCTGGCATCCCAGCAAATACCTCCTTCGCCAAATCAATCTCACTGCACTTAGCATACATTGTCAATAGGGCAGTTGAAAGCAACATGTCAGAATTAATACTCCCACTGTATCTTATATATGAATGTATCCACTTTCCACGATCAAGTCTCCCTAAATGTCCACAAGCAGTCAAAACACTCATGAGGATAGCCTCATTTGGTTGAACATCTCTTCCTTGCATCATTAAATCAAACAATCCCAAGCATTCTGTATAGTACTTCAACCGCACATAAAGAGCCATTAAAGTAGTCCAAGAAACTACATTCCGATAATCCATCTGCTCAAAGAAAGCTCGGGCAGCTACTACATTTCCAGTCCTAGCATATCCATCAAGCAAACAATTCCAAGAAACAGTATCCCTGGAAGGCATCTCCCTAAACAGTAAGTTTGCAGCCTCCATATCTCCGATCCCCACATATCCAGATAACATGGAATTCCAGCTAATAACATCCCTTTCAGGCATTACATCAAAAACATAACGCGCAAGATTCACTTCTCCATTTTTCACATACCCATCAATCATAGTGTTCCAAGTCACCAAATCTGAGTCAGAACTTAAATCAAACACCTTCCTTGCATCATGAATCCGGCAGCACACCGAATACATATGAATCAAAACATTCCTAGTATACAAATCCAACTCGAACCCACATTTCACTACATGGGCATGAATCATTTCCCCTTCTTTTACCCTACCCAAATCAGCACAAGCCTTAACCAATATAGGAAACGTATAATGATTCTGAAAGATCCCATTTTTCACCATCTCATCAGAGTAAAACACCAAAGCCTTTTCCGGGTCATCGAAATTCACATAACATTTCATTATTGTATTACAAATAAAAGCGTCTGGGTTTTCAAGATTCTCAAAAATCTTTACAGCATGAGGAAAAATGGATTGTGAAGAGCAAAGTTTCATCATAACTCGACCTGCAGCTAAAGGGTGTTGAAAGATACCTGAAACAATGAGCTGGGCATGTACTTGATTAAATTGTGTCAATTTCAGGGTGCAAGAATCTAAAATTCGTAAAATGGGGTGACTTAATGTCAATCTATTATGTACACCATTGTTGTATGGGTCAAAAGATTCAGCATCATCATAATCAGACCAGAGTTTTGGAGTGGGTTTTGAAAGGTTAATTTGGGTTTTGATGAACTTGGTAACGTATTCTGAAGAAGGGGAGAGAAACTGCTTGGAATTTTTGAATCTAACTGCCATCCCTGAAGAAATACGCAGTCCTCGTTGAATGTCATTTGGTTCGAATATAAGTTTATGTTCAGATTAATTATATTGAAATTATTTTTTATGGATTCTAAAAATTAAAAAATCATGCATTTCTGTCGCTCCAAGTCTTACAAATTTCAAACTAGGACCCATATTTAATACTCAAAACCAGCTATGAAAATAAAATAAAATGAAACCAAGGCGCTGAACCGAATTTATTTATTTTTATAGTTTCTTTTTTGCATTTTTTACAAATTAAAAAAAATATATTAAAAAGTGAAAAGCAACCAGATGAAGAATCCAAAAGGCACATCTGTAATTGAAGAGTCCACCGATCTATCAAAAACCACGTTTTACCTCTCACCATTTTTGTGAATGCATCTATTTTCTTTCTTCTACTGCATCTTTTGAGCATTGACGGCAAAAATCTATTGCCGATGATCACCAATAAAGAGTGAGACACCGCACTTTACTATTTAATTTCCATGAAAGGAATTCCAAACTTCCAAACATCAACGAAGAGGAAATTCCAAACTTCCACCATAAATTATCCTTTACTATTTAATTTCCATTGGTCACCAACTGTTTCAATGTTCCAACAGAGGAATTCGAATATCTTGCCACAGCCCACACATAACATTTTCAAACATTTATGCCCTTTTCGTGTATCGATACTTTTAATTTCATTGCTTTCTGCTTCCGTGGGTCATCTATTTAAGTTATTTAGTTGTTTTTTCCGTAATAATTTTTGGGATACACATTTTTTAGAATGCGGTTGTTGGGTCAGTGGTGATTTTTTAATTTACTCTCTGTTCTGATCATAATCATTTAAAAGTTTAGACCTTCATCACTTCTTGGATTTACTGAATTTCAAAATTTAGGATGATAATAAAGAATTATCACCACTACTGCTTCAGTTACGTAGTATATGTTTTGATTGTCTTGTAGTCCATTTTGTGAGATA
Source organism: Solanum dulcamara (assembly GCF_947179165.1). Taxonomy (NCBI): domain Eukaryota; kingdom Viridiplantae; phylum Streptophyta; class Magnoliopsida; order Solanales; family Solanaceae; genus Solanum; species Solanum dulcamara. Next base: position 73,578,666 of record NC_077241.1, on the reverse strand, counting down.
TGATTTATCTTCAATGTATTCACTTAATGAATTTACAATCCATAGACAATGACAATAAGAGTGCTTATTTTCCCTTTATGTTTACTTGATAAGTTTGCTTTGTAACTTTGATGTACTTATTCAGATTTCATAAAAAGCGTTTGTAAGAAAAGTTGAGAACTTCCATTGGCCAACTTCTTGAACAATATCATAAAAGAAGTTTGTCATTCTTGAGAAATATCTGAAGGTGCATGTTTTTCATTTTCTTTTGTTGGTGTTTATTTCATGTATTTATGCATTAAATTTTTGTTCGTTTTACATTAGATTTTGACAGAATATGAGTACAAGAATGAAAGAGGCTATCTTTCCTTTGACATGTGTAAGACATAATATAAATTTAAAACATTGTCCGGACATATTAAAGTTGTTGAGGGGTATACAATTACTTAATTTTGTGATAAATGATTGATCTATTTCTAAATAAAAAAATCCAAAACAAATTGGAGAAAGTGCTCGGTTGTTAGAGAAGAATGGAGAAAGTATAGTGATAGATATTATAGTCGTTGTAAAACTCAAGTTGATACTGCAGCTGATTCTCAAACGAAGGAAAAATTAATTAAATTGGCTGAAATGGCTAGAAAGGTATGTTGAATTTCTTTCAACTCATATTTCTGTTCAAGATTGAATAGTGAGAAGTTTGTGTTTTACCTTGAAATATTAAAAGTCTTTATCTTTAGATATCTGAGTGTTTTTGCTTTGGAGAGGCTTTAACTTTAGATATCTTTTCAAATTGTTTCTAATCGGGTATGAGTAATTACAGATTGACGATGAAATGGAAAGATATACTGAGCTTCTAAAAAAAGACTTGAGAAAACCTGAGGGATTTGAATGAAATTGTTTTAAGAGACACAAGAACTTCAATGAAGACTCTTTCGGTATCTGACTTTTCTTTTAGAAATTTACGACAACTTAAAGAGTCAAGACGATAAATTGTCTTTATTGTTCTTTTAGTGTTGGTGATTTAGTTGTGGGTTGTTGTTTACAATCGAAGGGAACAAAAAATGTTCTGCAACACATTGCTTTCACCTCTCTAGCAATACAAAATTTCTTTTCTTTTTCCATATTTTTAGAGAACGTAATATGATTGCAGACTTAATGGCTAATTTCGGAGGAAAGAAAGTCTCAAGTTAACTTTGATGATGAAAAATCCCTTTTTGTCTCTTTGAAGACTATTCTTAATTTGGATAGACAAAGTATCCCAAACTCCAGAACAACACCAAGGAAGAACTATTTCATGATTAATTCTTTACTTCATGAATCTAAGCTTTTATTGTATAGTCTTCCATTATAGTCAAATTGTAATGGAGATTTCTTCCCAATGTAAGCAGATTCTTTTTGTGCAAAACATCTTTAGAAAGAATCAAAGAATCCTATAATCTAACAATTGCATGGCAGTCAAGGAGTATATCTTCCTTTTTGTACCTCATTTTTTTGATAATCAATAGGTTGGAGTTCGGCCTTGACCCCAACCACAATGGTGGTCTTTGATGGAAAAGATCATTACTTTATGCTTGACTATTTGTAAGTTTAATGAGGTCATTTATGACCGTTCGCGCGGGTCTATTACCTAGTAAAATGTAATACTCAATGTTCTACTTTAACCGAACTGATATGTTTTATCTAACAACAGCCAGGCAATCGAAGCAGGATTACTTATGAAATATCGATATTCAACAAACCAGATGAGCAAACCATTTTTACATTGCAAAACAGGTACATGACTCCAATATTCATCAGATACAGAACGAGTGCAGAAAACCAGTGTCTCATCCATCACATTTTTTGAATCTAACAGCGGAATGAAAAACTAATAACGAAATTACGAAATCAACATAATACCTAACTAGCCTAAATGGAAACATTTCTAACAGCCATCTCCAGTCCCAATCCTGGAATGGTGGTTATACATTTCTTCTCCATTTATGACATCTCTCTGAACCTAGCAATAGCCTTTTTTTGTATGAGAGTCTTGTAACTGTCACCGGACTGTGCTTCAAGGGTTGGGTCCACCTTCTTGGACTGACTTCCCAGTCCGGCTCTATGTCCAGTGCTTTGAGCTTGGACTGGCTCTACCATACCACTTCCATCCTTCCCCAATCCCTGAATTCATAACAATAAAAGACACCAAAAAAAATTCCCGAAATACAATCAGGCTTCGCGATACGAGAAAGAATATCAATTTGCCACTTTACAGCCTGGAATCACGAACTTATACAAGGACAAACAAAATGCAGTGTCCCCACATCTTTTTGAGAAATAAACATCACCAAACATGATTAACAATTCAGGAGGATCAGACTGATGCAATAGATATAAGCTTTTTTTAAAATCAGTAAAACCAATATAAGCTTATTAGTTAGGATATATATAGGGCACAAGGGAAGAAGTAGATCTATATAGGTGCTACAAATTTGTAGGGCTACGTTTTAGATATGTTTTTTTTTTTTGGAGAATTAGCTACGTTTTAGACATGTTAGAATGTTTTCTAGGAGTATCTTGGTCTTGTAAGAGATATATAGGTTCGTAGAGAACTTCCAGTTTTTTTTGTTGTATTTGGAAATTTTATTTTATATTATATTGGAGTGAGATGATCTTAGATGGAGCAACATGACATTGAAATCCATAAAGCCAAGCAGAATAAACTTGCTTGGGATTGAGCCGTAGTTATTGTTGTTGTGATTAATCAAAGCTTATTGACAACATTGTCTTGTGATAATAATATAGAAATGAAGTCTGAAGAGAGTTTTAGGGTAAGAAATGATACCAAGCCCTCCTGCCATCCCATGTTGCGAAGCATTCGATTGCCCACATTACTCTCATCTATAGCCCTGTCAGCAGTGATAACCTCAAAGCTCTGACTATTTGCTTCTGCACTACGTCCACCTCCAACACCAGGGGGGAAAGGAGTTGGATCAAAAACACCTCTTCTGAATGTTGAGTCCCGATCTTGAAGCCCAAGCAATAATAGAAAACAAATTTTCTCACAAGTTAATACAAATCCAAACAAATCTAGCAACCACCATTGGAATCTTCATTTTTTGAAAGTTTTCCAACTAAGCAAGGTCTGGGTCTACGGAAAAGTTTTCGACTACGGAAGAATTGCATCCTATAATATCAACGAAGATGCACGCTTACGAAACCCATAATGCATTTGAAACAAGGAGAAGAAAGGAAGAGGGAAGAGAGAAGAGAGACAAAGCTGAGAAGACTTCAAAACAAGTGGTTTTAGCCCAAAATGTTCTATAAAATCTTACTTGAATCTCCATGTTCTGATGCATCATCTCCAAACGCTGAAGATGAACCATATAAGCTCCTCCGCTCAGCAGCACGATCTCGGTATGCAGTTGTAGCTTGAGACTGTTCCTTAATAGATGGAGGAGGCTGTGATGGCAGCTCTGAGAACCTTCTTTTACTACCAGCTGGTACTGGGGGTGTATAAGAACCCAATGCCGATGCATCTGTCCTAAAGGGTGCCGCAGAGGCATCTGCATTTGTTAATGAAGATGGACCTGAGGTTGGTGGCATGGTGTGTGACGTGGATGCACTTCCAGATGATCCTGTATATAGAGTATCCGATTTCACCACTCCTAAACCAGAACCTCTTATGACACCCTTCAGAGTGCCCCCAGAGCTGTTAGTCAGAGACCTAGGCCTATCCTGAGTCTCGGAACTCACAGATTGAAAAGTTGAGCTTCCTACAAGTCCTGAACTGGCTGTAGGATTTTCTCTAGCTGTCAAGGGCTCAGCTTTTAACTTAGTCTTTGCAGCTGGTCCTACCGTGTTAGATCTGTCTTCAGCCACTGTCTGGCCGTCTTCAAGCGCTACACGGGGGGCTTGACCTTCATGACTTCTTTGCTTCCACATTGACAATACATTACTCATTTTCCTCTTATTCGCAAGGATGCTGCTTTTTGACGCAAGTTTTATCTCTTTCGCCTTCTCCTTCTCTTTCTTTTCAGCAGCTATTGCTGCAGAGGCAGCAGCCTGGATAGCATCCGGCAGTGAGGCAGCCTTCTCACCAGCTATTGTAGAAGCTGGTGCAGATATAATGACTTTCTTAGTGTTTGAACCATCAGATGACTTGGCAGTTTCAGTTTGACCTGCTGCTGGTTTGTTTTCATTCTGATTTGTGCAAGGTACATATTGCTGAGTCTTCTGATCATATGTATACCAGATTCCATTGTTACCGTCATAATACAACCCTGCATAAGAACAGTAATTGCAATAGTGTCATCTTTTACCAACAACTGTAACTACGTACTAGGTTTATCAAGACCTTTCATACACAATCCAGCTCCCAAGACTTATTCAAACTAGAGAATAGCGAGAATCAATGAAAGATTTAGCAGAAATAGAAAGATAGCTCCGAGTATAATTATTGTAATAGCAGCAATACATCACATAAAAATCAGCTCAACAAGACTGCCCAATGAAACACAAACCTTTGGAAAGAATCAAACCTACCACACCCTTAGAAGACTAGGTGTTTCAACAATATTCGGGTGAAGTTGAAAAAAAACGAGAGTATTCTGAGTTGAAGTTAAAAAAGAGTATCCGAAAGTTGAAATTGTGCGAGGACATGAATTTTACTAGAAAAATTGGTTAAAGTTAGGTGAGTAAAAACCAATATTTCATTTGAACCAACTTTTTACATTCTCAGGAGTTGACTTGATGGGCATCTAGATCTGCAATTTATCTGCTAAATGGACCTGTGAAATATCACTTAAGACTGCGATACAAACCCATGGCACCCAAAAGGCACAAAAGTGAGCAGACAAAGTGTCTACCATTCATGTTAGTTAAATATCATAAGCTAATGAAGTGTGCTTAACCAGACTCGGTCTATATACAATACAAGTGGACGGTGCTTTAGCATAAAATGAAAATAAACCTGTATTTCCATCATAATAGAAACCAGAAGTGGCGTCATAATAATAGCCAGAGGCTTCATCCCAGACAAATCCAGATTGTGGAGCAGAATTTTGATCAGCAACTTCTCCACTGTGTTCTTGCCCACCAGTGGACCGTTTATCATCAGGATTATACTCTTTTGGTGCCCATCCAACAGCATCATACTAAAAGTATGGAGGAAGAATAATTAGACATATGTGTCAATTGACCTTCATGTATCGGACAATTCTAAATTGCTAAACATGCATCAATTAAAGCATCAACATTTTACAGTCCTATACTGAAAGATGAGCAGCTGTCTACATCCAACCGATTTAAACGCAAGTTGCAAACTACACAACGCCTAGAACACTCAAAGCTCTTTCTTTGCAGCAACAGTCTCCCTGTCTCAACCCCACCTTGCTGCTGAAGAGAACAAACTAAAAACAGAAACCGTTGTATTTATGGATAAAACAAGAGTAGGGCAGCTTTTACTTCCATACATTCCAAACAATATCCCCCCCACACACACACACACACAAAGGAGGAAGCACAACCCAGTGTCAGCTTAATGAAGTGAAATTAATTAAAAGCACAGTAAATTTACTGATATGGAGAAAGTATTAAAAAAAATGAATACAATACATTTGAGAAATGGATGAAGGATGTTTATAAATTTGGGAAATGGTGGGATATCTTAATTTATTTGAAAGATACACTCTAATCAATCGCACTAGATGTGATTTAATCAGCTTGAGCTACGAAGCAGGTATGAATGGAATGCCTTTACCCATTCAAACTAAAATTAATTGATCAAGATTATCTCAATCTAACCAATATAAAAAAAAATTAAAAAAAAATTATCTCCATCCTACAAAGGTATCTGTGGGAACCTGCTCTCAGGATTATTACAAAGAACAAATGAACAAAGCTATAGCCAAGTTAAAGGGGAAGAAAACCTGTTGAGAAAAAGTTGCTGCTTCAATAGCAGCAGCAGCAAGGCTGCTAGCCTGAGAAGCACTAGATCCTGGTCCTAGGATACTTTTTGCATACGCAACTCTAAGAATTTGCCCGTTCTTCTCTAAAGTTATCCCATTTGTTGCTTCAAGAGCTTTAGTAGCATCCTCCACCTGAAATACATGAAAATATCACAATTAAGATAAACATTATTTCACCCCAAGAAAGGAGTAAAGCTGCTAGTACCCACTTCATCAAATTTGCTCATTAACAAATAAAGACAAATATGTTAATACAGCAAGCCTCTAAGCAATGCAGAAAATAGCAAAACATTATACATGACAATCACAAAATACAACATGATGAGAAACATGAACCCACCTAGTTGTTCCCTTTTGTGAATGATATCCTTAATCATAAAAAATACGGAAAAAAAATTGGGAAAATACGCAATTACTGCATAAACTAGTCCTGAGAAACCACTGGCACACCTAAACTTTGTTCCTCTTGCTCCCCTTGTTCAAAGTGATACTACAACCACCCCAAAGCTTCCACCTACTGTTAGATGTGTGAAGAGCATCTAAGACAGGATGAATGAATTTAGGCATCGAAGTTTGACACTCTCTTTCGATGGTGCTATCACTTCGGAGCGATAGCCAGAACTAATGACTCTTTTTTGGCCAATGCGTACTTTTCTTTTTCCTTACATGCAGGTGGCAACATTAAGTGCTTTAATATCATTTTCCTGTTCTTTCTTCTACACCCAATCACACTATTATCTCAAACTAATGGCCTGTTTAGCATATCCATCAATTAGCTCCTGTTTTTTCCACAAAGATACCAGTCCAACCAACCGCCAATTCATCCTTGCTTCACTTCATAAATTGTACTCGGACATTTCGACAGTAACATAAAAGGTCCATTAGCATCTTAGGAACACTTCATGGACACTGAAAAAGGGGACAAAATAGAAGGAGGAGTGGATGCTTCTCTCCTTTCTTGCTGTCTTTTGCTTACCCTTCATTACTAAAGCTCATGACAGAGTTTCCCCATGGTCTTGTTTTATGCTTTGCACTGTTATTTTCTCACCAGGAGCATGCACTTTTGTCCACCGTGATACTTAATTATAAAACACTACAGATGGGAGTTTATGTGATTCATCAGAATCAGATTATTCGCAATTTCCTACAGCATTAAATGTGCTGTCAATCTTGCATATGAAAGATTATCACCAACAGAGGAGTGGCAGATATCGACTGAGAGCTGGTGGCATGACTGGAATTTCCACCAGTTTTGTGTTTGCTATTTTTTAGCATTTCAGAACTTTTTTTGTGGTCATCACACACCCAGCTTCCTTTTAAAATAAACTTCATTTTCCTACCACATTTAGAAAAAAGAAATACCCCTTTGGTTGACACCACCTTAGCCTTACTAAGGGAGGAAGACAGGGGGGAGGTTAGTGGAATAGATCATCTTTAAGAAGAAAAAAAAGAGTAGGGATCATTTTACTCAGCGTATATCAATGGAGGATATGGCGCACATACGGAAGCTCTTAAAGGAGGAAAGATCACAACAGTGAAAAGGTAACGGAATAAGAAGGAAGTAACGGCATTGGTGGATGGGTTTGTGTTTGTTTAGATGGAGAACAGACAGAACAGGGGAAAAGGGATGCTTGGATGAGTGTTTAGGATTTGTATAAATGAAGAGATGACATAGAGACATGAAAGGAGAGAGAAGGCAGCGCAAGGAGGGGTTAAAAGAAAAAAGAGAAAAGTTTAAAAAAAAAAAAAAAAGATACAAGTGACATGTGTTTGTGCATGTATGTGCACAAAGCCCTGCCCAGACTGAATCTAGTTGTCATTTTGTTGGGGCCTTAGTATCATTTCAAACAAGAATGGGGGTTAAGGGGGACAACAATAAAGTTAAGGTGTGCAAGTGATCTTCTGGGACAAGTAACAAGTTTAGGCAGTAATCTATGTCTTCTCCCAAAAAATATTCACATTCATCTTCATAATCACCAACATGATCTACAAAAAAGTATTTTATACGAACTTCTCAAAATAGATAATCATATAAACTTTCCTCCAGCAACCAAAAAGAAGAATACCTACTCCGAGTGATGTAGTGTGCCATAAATAAATATTTAATTGCTTCAATCTACACGCACCGTATAGAAGTGCACAAAAGCAAATCCCCTCGAGACATGAGTGAACTTGTCTCTGACAAGACGAAGATCCTGCACATATTAGAGTTGTTAGACAGCTCAGTAGGAGCCAGGAAACACATTGAACAGCAAAGATGGCCAAAAAACAAATCACCTTAATAGGAGCATGTTTGGAAAATTCATAACGAAGCATTTCCTCGTCTGCATTTTCGTCTAATCCACGGACAACCAAGACATGAGTGGGACCTGATAATGTATCAAATTAAGATCACTCCAAATATGCTAATTAAGTTCCCCATTTGGGGAATTGGGACTCCTTGATCTGAATTAAGAGGGGAAAGCAACTCCAGATTTATTTTTTCATCCTAGTTTGGCAAGAGCCTTATCATTTTTTTTTGGGATCAAGCTTATCCTGCAATGGCCATAAGTTGGATTTGGTCCAAAGAATAAGGCCTAAATGTTTGGAGTGCTGAAACCATATTTTTGGTTCTCCTTACCCAAAAGTAATGGTTACCTTTACACCTATTTCTCTTCCCAATACTCTCTTTCGTCCTTTTTTTTAAAATGGAATGAAAATATGGAGGAAAGAGAAATGGGAAGAAAAACAGGTATAAAGGTTGTAATAATATAAAATCCAAATAACTAATAACATGCCAAACCAAGATTAGTTGAAATCCTTGTAACTTTTACATTTTAAGAAACAAGGACCAAAAATCAGATTAGATTATGCTGGATATAAATTACTTTTAAACCGAGACAGATCCAATCTATTCCATACTTGGATGTTCCAAATAGACCCTAGATAAAAGCTGAACATAGCATATATAAGTTACCTGCTTCGCCTCTCCTCCCCAGAGAGCTAGAGTTGGATGATGCCATGTCTGCTGGAGGAGCATCATCTGTCCGTGGCTCATTACACTGTTTCAAAGAGGACAAAACAGATCTCTCATGGCTATCACAAGATCAAATTTGAACATAATTACAGCATTCTTAACTCTCTCTATCTCTCTCAGGGGCTGTGATGATGCAACAATTTTTGCCAACGAACAAGTGTAAATCTTGTTTCTTAAAAACAATAGCTATAATTGACCACACACAGTGAAAAAATAAAAAAGTTACCATCATTTAGAGACAGGAAAAATAATAAAGATGACAAGTTACCAACTTATTCTTTTTACTCTTTGAGAGAGTCCTTTGAGTCTGAGTGCTGAGTGTGTGTGTCTTGGATAATTGTGACTTCGACCAAAGTCAAAGCAAGTTACAAAACTAATTCTTTAATGAAGGACTTTTATCTATATAGATTATCAAATAACAAGGTACATTACTATAAATATAGGGTAACAAATAAGAACCTGAAAGCAAGATGTCCGCCGTGCAAAATTCACACATCCACAGATGGTACACATCCAATCAGATGGAACAGTGATGCTCCGGTGGTGACCATGGTTAGATCTTGAAGCACTGTCTAGACCACCAGGCCCACCGGGCCCTCCAGTTGGCTTGCTACTGTCAAACAACAAAGAAAGTTCAGTTAGTTAAAACTTTGGAGTGCTATTAAAACATATTGCGCAGAAATGCCAAAAGTAATATCTAAAACTGGTGCAATACATGGTACCTCTACTACTAAGAAAATGAAAATTGTAGCGTCTAAAATTGCAGAAAATATAAGACCAAAATAACAGAGGAGGTTAAGTTATAGAAATATTAATTACTGTTCTGATTGATCAGGGAATAAGTATAAAAGAAAATTAAGGAGAAGTTGAACTGAATTGCAGCTTGTCTAAAATTGCAGAAAATAAAAGATGAAAATAACAGAGGAAGTTAAGTTGCGAACATTGCAGCTCTAAAATTGCAGAAAATAAAAGATAAAAATATCAGAGGAAGTTAAGTTATAGAAATATTAATTAGTAATTACTGCTCTGAATGATCAGGGAATAAGTATAAAAGAAAATTCAGGAGAAGTTGAACTGGGCCTAGTGGATATATCTTCCTCTTTTTTACTTTCTCTTTCATTTCACAAAGGAAAAGAACATTTTCTGTTCTCTCTTACTCCCTTTCCTTCCCTAGTCTCCAGACAGAGTCAAAATTCTATGAAAAAGAGCAAAATGTATGCCTATGATATACCATGAAAGGAAGTGCCAGAGATGCAGTAAGAAAGAACAAAAGAAAAAATAGCACTAGTAGTCTAAAGGTAAATTATAGTCATCCTGTCACAAAGAAATGATGGTTCAAGAAAGCATGAATAACTTGATTCAAAATTTACCCTAATGTGCAAGAGAAAGTAAACAATTGGTGCATTACACCCTTGGCATCACTAGACAATCTCACAAAACATGAACAGGCAATGATAATGATGATAACTAATTAGTGCCCTCGAATGCAACAAAATTGTATTTACCTGTACTCAAAAAAAAGCTTCCTACCATCCACAACTAGACCCTCATCCCCAAGTTTGTCCATCATTGCTTGGGCCGCACCCTATTTCACAGGGCCAAGCACAATTATGTGCTATAATAAAATGGAAAATGTGACATTTGCATATAATTAATTTTTCATACCACAGAAGGGAAGTCAATAAAAGCAAATCCACGAGAAATGCCAGAATTTCGTTCTTTGATCACACGAACATGGCGTAGGGGACCCCACTCGGCCTAAAGAAAAAAACATAGCAAGGGAGAAATTTGATGAGCACAAATACAGCTAAACTGGGTGGGCGACAAGTAGCACATGGGGAGTTGAGCCAGCATGAGGGAGTAATAGAGATTACAAGGATCTGATACAAATCTTCTTCAGTAGTTTTCTGTGAAAGGCCTTTGACAACAACAGTCGCTGAAGGAGCCTACATTAAAATAACAGAAGCCATGAACCCCTCCAAACATAAAAGCAAATGGGAAGTGCAACATAAGAAACAGGAAACATACCACAGAATAATTGTCATGGTATCTTTTATCATCACGATCTCTTCGTCTCTCACTTCTATCGTATCGGCCATCATCATAACTGTCCTCTCTGTGACTACGACTATGACTTCGACTTCGAGGAGACCTTGACTTCAGGCGATCATCATGACCTCGAGAACGTGAACGCGAACGATCATGCCTTCTATATGGACTCGGATCCCTCTCACGACTTGATTCTTTGTCACGTTCACGCTCGCGGGATTCACGTCGTCTCCAATTACCATCTCTCCTACTGCCTCGTTCATAGTCTGAGTCATAACTATATCTACTGTACTCATAGTCTCTTTCACGGCTATCCTCTCTGTTGGGGTGTGCCATACGATGTTTGTAGTCATAATCATCATACGGGTCATCATGCTCCCGTCCCCCATACCTAGCAGGCCTGTCAAATCCAGTATCAGGGTAGTTGTCAAAACTGTGATAACCATCTCTGAATGTGTTAATCTCATGATACTTATCAGCTTCACGAATTTCGTGATATGAATCAACGTACGGCTTCTCATGCCTCCTAGAATCCCTCTCCACAGGGTAAATTTCTTCAAAACTTCTTCTCGTTGTCTGAGGCCAGTGTCCAACTGCTGCTGGTGGATGAGGGTAGTGCTCTCCTTCCAGTATATCACGGTGATAGGCACCCCGTGAGTAAACACCATCCCTTGAAAATCTATCGTCTAGAAACCTCCTATCATCATAAGTACCACCAGCCCTGACAGAAAACCATGAGGCAAAGGCAAATAGGAAAAAAAGGCAAAGAAATAATGAAAGAAATGAAGTTTCAAGTACCAACATAATAGGCTGAGTACATTAAAATATTTAGAATATACTGTCAAATGTTTTCATGCTATCAAGGTGAAAATTAAAATATTATTTAAAATCTCAGGGAAATAAATTTACCAATAAGCAATTGGATTACCCTTTTGGTAAAAAATGATAACACTCACCGGAAATCTGGCTCGTGAACTCCTCTATAACCCTCCAAAGCCTGTGGATTCAAGAGAATAAGTTGTGTCAGCAAGTTAAAATCATGGATGGAAGTTTAGGCAAACCCATTCCACATCCTCACTCTCCCATGGCTTTCATTCATTGTTCTTTAAGAGATGCCGGAAAAGTTTTGGACAATCACATGATCTAGTTTCTTGTATATCATCCATTATGTGATTAAGAAAGGAACCACAATTACGCTGTTATTTTCCCATCCTTGATGGGGGCCATATCGACCAGGATCCATTTCTTGCAAGAGCCACTGGTGTTATTCCTGCAGAACTCTTGATGTTCTTTTTTGAGGTATCAGCTGCACGATGACTGTAAGGCTTTCCTGTAATGCATGCACAAACAGATAGTCAAGCCATCATGAACCAGGAAAAAATCGTCATGATTTGGCCTCCCCTTTACTGGAATCCTCAAAATCAAAATCTTCCCAGAACAACTCTTGAAACATTGTAATGTACAACTAAGATCTTCATGTAGGAATCATCAGATATAATGTTACTGAATATCATCTGAACCTGAAGAGATTACTAATCTCTAGGAGAAAGATATAGGTTCTTGGTTGTTCAAAATTAGAAAGTCACATGATAATCACACTACAAAGGGCACCGCCACAACAAAAAAATACTGCTGCAGCAGAAGAACAAAGAAAGTAATGTCCATCTGTGAAAAGTGGATGTTGATGTGCATTTATAAGGGTCAAACCACGATACACCAGTCAATTAGAAAAATCTACAAAATATATCATATTCCAGAATACAGATACTGAGGAGCTCCAACTATCAATTATAAGCTCAGCGGTTAATGTAGAAATTGATATGTAGAGAACCCAAAGTGGTAACTTTTTCTTCAAAGCATACTTAGTCTAATATAAGAAAAGGAAATGCATATGCACCAGCATGCTGGAAGGACAAGGAATGATCTCATGCTTCGTCTTGTCTAAAAGTCCTCATGAAAACAGATGGACACATGTATATATGTCAGCATCTCCATATATACCCCATCTGACCAAATAGCCTAGAAGGTAGAGTCAAGGCAGTGATCCATGGAGGTAGTTGTTCATATTGATAAATAAAAAGAGTTCTATTAGTGTAAAAGAACATTAAAATTGTCGATTGCACTTCACTATTCTACATGGCTTTCTTAGCAACTTCCATGCTATTTCAGCATTCAATCTAGATGATAAAACAGGTACAAACTCACATCTATGCTTGGGTTATGCTAAGAAGGACACAAGAGTTAAGAAGTAAAATGGGCAGACGGGGTGAGGTCCAAAAGAGACAAACAAACTTAGCGGCACAAACTAGGGATTATGGAATATGGACCATTACTCTATACAAACATTTCAATCTCCCACATCAGATAACTACAAATTAACATTAACTGCAACAACACAGACGAAAATTGAATCAAATCAAAAGAAAAATTACATCAACACTATGTAATGGTAACGTATGATAAAAAATGTGAACATATACTTGAATAGTGATCTTTGTAAACAAAAAGATTGGTTTTTTTCTTTTCCTTTGTTCTTTTCAATCCAAAATTTGATTATCCCAATTCAAAAGCGGGTACTAAAACCTATAAAAATAGTTGTCATTAACTTTGAAGTTTGAAAATAACACTAATTTTTTTCACTTCGTTCCTTAAGATGAATATATCCACAAACTGATTACCAATAGTCACTCAAAACAACCGGCGAAATTAAAACATTAAACTACAAATTAACTTCTAAAATCACCCAAAAAGCAATAAATTTGGATATAAAGCATAAATTTTACAATGATAAATCAAAAAACAAAAATATCGAAAGACAATTGACAACAGTACCATTGAGATATTTTAAGGAGAGGGATTAGGGTTTTGGGGAAAGATAGAGAGGTGAGAGTCAATATAGAGGGGGCGGAAGATCGAGGAGATCTTACAATTCAGTTTTTTAAAAAAAGATCGCCGATAGGTCGCCGGTGATTGAGATAAATATGGAGCAAAGCCTTCGCCGCCGTTGAAAAAAGCTGTTCGGTCAAGTGTGAAACTCGAATGAATAACAAAACTCTGCTTTAACGTGAAATTGGGTCCGCAATTGCGGCGGGCGTATGGATTTGGATTCCTGAGTTGAAATCCACAAGGCCCAACATTTAAGTCCACAAAAATGTTCTTTTTCTTTGGCAACTTTATAAAGCAAGTTAATATAGATGTAAATTACTTAAGGGAAAACTTACATAAAAATATATTATATTAAGAAAATATTTATCATTTATAACAATAATATTTTTTTTATTGGACACTTCTAATACATTTATGAAATAGTTTTAATAAATATTATCAAAAATAATTTATAAAATACATATTATTAAGTTTTATTTATTGATAATACATTTATCACACACTTTAATACACTTATAGTACATTGTGTCAATTTCTTACCAAACAAACATAATATATTTTAAAACACTTATAATACATTTATATTGCATGCATAATTTATTTTTAATATATAACAGATTTATCATAATATTGCTATGTATTGCTATAGATGATAATAAATAAAAGTATCGTTAAAATCAGTAATTATTTATTGAAAAGTGTTCATCCAAGTAATTTTTCCATTACTTAATGTATCGATAATTTCAATAATTACGTATTTTGTTGAGTTGACTTTAGATATATTGTATTGCCTGTAGATATGTTATATCCCGCCTTTTTCTTCTTTCGCTCATATCTTTTTCTCCCTCGCCACTCTACTTTATTATATTTATATTCGTAATGTATTTTTATTTCACAATTTCATGTATATGTGTGTTTAGTATCAAATATGTATTGATGTATGCAATGTAGTAAGTGTCAATTTCATATATCCAACATTAAATGCATGGATAAATTCAGTGTATATGTGCATATTTATAGATTGGTTCTTAAATGGCACTAATATATCTAGGGTATTTGTGATATATCTAGTAATTTGTGCATAAATACATCTATGTGGTGTCAAATTTGTGGTATATCTTGTGTACTTTGTGCATATATACATACTTAGAAACAAATAAAGAAGAAGTTATAGTTATCCACATATATGTATTTGTGTGTAGATATATTGACTGGTATAATTATACCTTAACTAGTGGCCATTCAATAATTATTCAGTATCAATTATGCAACAAAAAGAGCCAGAGAGAGAAAAGGATGATAAAGCGAGAGAAAGAGGGTGAGGTAAATAGGGAGAAAGCGAGGCAGAGAGAGCAAGCGAGAGAAAAATAAAGAGTTTGTGTAATCATTTTAAAGTATAGTAAAATTTAATAGATATGGTATAAATATTTTGCCAAAAAAAAGAAGATATAGTATGAATATTTGTCTAGTTAGGTAGTTTTTTCTTTTTCTTTTTTTTTGGGGGGGGGGGGGGGGTTGGGTCATTCACTTTTTCTCCCATATTTTGTGTTGGTCTATATTTTTTGCTCCTCAATGTCACGCCCTTAGTCCTCTACTAAGCACATGCGCAATACTTGACAACTTGCTCAAATTCTTGCATCACTTGCTCAACATCTTGTTATGTCAAGTCAACCTAACACCCTATGAATCGCTAAGAGAAAACACAAGAGGATTGATAGGAAATATTGTATTATAGGGAACTTTCGTTTTTGCTTGATGGTTTTACGAAGACATAATATATAAATATGCCCTTTAACTTGACCTCATTTCACATTCTATGTCATCCAACTTTGGATGTGCACAAGTAGACACTTAAACTTGTATAAAATTGAACAAGTAGACACACGTATCCTACGTGGCACAATACACGTTGGACACCACATAAGACATAAAATTGTAATGTATGATGTCATGTAGGACGAATGTGTCTATTTGTTCAAGTTTTGGATAGTTAAAGTGTCTACTTGTCTACTAATAAAATTAGAGGTGATAATTGTCAACTAAAGCCGAGTTAAAGATCATATTTATATATTATGGTTTTAACGAATGGATGCCCCCTTTATTTATACTACTTATTTAGGGGCTAATATGTAAATAATAATTGTTAAATAAATCTCTACATATTTACAAATAAATTTCTTCTATAAAATACTCTACAATTCTATAATATTCCAAGGACTTTTCATGTAAATTCATGAAATTCTAAAGTATTCCAAGGGAATTTTCTACACATCTCTAAAATCTTTATTCCTATGTAAGACTTTCACATAGGCAACTTTGTGCCATGTGGCATGATGACGTGGCATGTCGTCACAGCAAAGAGAGAAATTATTATGAGGTATAAGTTTTTATTTCTACATCATAATATCTCATAAGTTATATCTTACGTAAGTTTGATTTTGAATGATAAAAATTTAAAAATGTATCTATTTTAAGAAGTACAATTAAAGACTAAACAATTTTAAAAGCAAATTGTGCAATTAAATAACCTTTGTTTTCTCACTTAAATGAAAGATATATACACCGTTATTTAAAAAAAATATTCATATTTAAGATTTGTGAGTTATTTCATAAAAGGAGAAATTTTATCCTGTGTGCAATCAAAGAATAGCAACACCGAATTTCACTTGTCATAAAAAAAAACTATAAAAACAGAATTCACACCAAAAGTTGGAATTCAATTTCGATAGGATCACTAAAAGACTTGTCTTGTTTTAAGTCTAGGACGAATCACTAGTATTTAGTACACTTTTTTATGAATCACCATAAATTCTGATGGATAAATTTGTTATAAGACTTGATGAATCATAAGCACTCTAGTAAAAAACATATTCAAATTTTGAAATAAATTATTCAAAAATGCTAACAGATCACTGTGAGTGTTCAAAATTCATGATCTTAAAACATGCTATAAAATCATAATACTCTTTGAAACCAGTAATCATAATATAATAATTTAAATCAAATTATTTTCAAATTTAAAAAGGAATCATCTTTCTTAGAATAAACTTAAATAAATAGTCACAGCTATTAACACTAGAACTTTCCATTCCCCACCCAAAACCAACTCATTTTTCTTCTTCCTTTTTCTGGATAACCAAAACAAAAGTTCCTTTTTTCACGGGAATTAAAAAGAAATTTGCAGTATTGTCCAAGTAAGGTACTTTCTTCTCTCACTCAAAAATTCTTGTTTTTCTTTTCATTCTTTTATACAAAGTTGTGAACTTTGAGTTGATTATCATTTATAGACTCAACAAATAGTTGGAATTTTAATGGGATTTGGAGAAAGGGGATGAATTGTTCTTGGAAAATAAATAGTTTTATTATGCTGTTTGTCTAGTCTTAGATAGATTATTGAACAATTGATATGATTTGTATGATGTCTTTAGCTTGTGGAATTGTTGGTGAATTTGAATAGAGATGGAACTAGAATTTTGAGTTTATGGATTCGGGATGAGGTATTTGTAGTTTTCAACAACATTTATTATTGAGAATAAAATGGGAAAAAATAATTAGTTCTGTCTTGAACTTTGAGACAAGGGAACTACAGATTAAGTGGATTTTTTTTGACACAAATATAAGGTCCGGGATAAAGTTAATGGATTATAGTACTGTTATAGTGTCACTGAACTAATAAGTAGCACGGTAGCTCCGCCCCTGAATTTGAAAGTTTTCAGTATGATAAAGTTTACCAGCAAGTTTTCAATTTCATTGTTGTTTTTCTTTTTGTGGAACCGCAGGAACATTGACTAACTAAACATATTCTTTGTGTGGGCAATCCAAGATGGATTTACACAAGGTGAGGAAGTTTCTTTGGTATTTTCCTAATTATCATTGGAATTTCTGATTTTGACTTGGTTATAGTTACTCGTCTCGTCTTAATATTATTTCTTCAAGTCTTTCTTCATTGTCCTTCAAGTAATTGGTTAATATCCTGGTGAAGGTTGGGATCATGAAGTGTTTGTTATATGTTTGGTATAACATCGATTAATGAATACTCTTTGGTTTTGGATTAGAGATTTGAAAGAAATGTGTTGAAATGATCCCAGTATTGAAGTCACGAAACATTTGAAGCTTGTGATAAAATATACAATTAGTACTTGTAATCTTACAAACAAAAGTTAGTAATTGATATATTGAAGGCTCTTTGAATCGGTGATGCATACTATTGGGATCAGCCACTCATAGTTGTGTCAGGCTAGGTTGTCTATTTTACACCCCTTGTGTTTGGCCCTTCCTTACCATGTGTGAATGCGGGATGCTTCGTGAACTGGGTCACCCTTTTTGTAGCTATTCGTCTCATCTAATTTTACTTTTACCAGTCTTTCTTAATTGGTAACATGCTTGTGAAGGTTTGCTTTTCCTTTGGGATCATGAAGTGTGTATTATCCTAATTGATATTGTATAACACGGATTTATGAATTCTCATTGTTTTCCGATTAGAGATTTTAAAAAAAGAAGAAGCTGATTTTGTAAATAAAGAGAATGTTTCATAAACTAGAATTGAATTGTTTCACTACTAAAGTCAACGACATTTGATGCTTGTGACCAAATATAGTATTCGTACTTGTAATCTTGCAAACAAAAGTTAATTCATAGACAGACTGGTAGTAATAGTCCTGGCTTTGTATAACACAGACATATCATTCTATCGTTGTTGTGATATTATTTTATGAGTTTTGCCAATTAAGCTAACATTGTCTCATGCTGGTAGTTTTCCTCCTTTTTGAATTAAACCATTTAATACTGTTCCTTGATCATCTGATTGGTATCTTGTTTTTGCAGGAAGGTGATAGAGGCTCAGCAAAGCAAAAGAAGGTCAAAATTGTTTTTGTTATAGGTTAGGACTTCCGTAATTCCTTTACTTGCACCGCCTGTTGTAATTACATCTACTGCATTTTGTATCTCTTTAGATGAAATTAAAGCTGTATCGTGTGTTCTTGTTTTATCATGAAAAATGCATCTTTTGCTAAGTTTTACCTGCCGTTAGTACATGAATATCTTAATTGGTGATGGTGGAAGGTGGTAAAAGTTGGAATTGACATACTTTTTCTGTGGCTTCCATGCCCCACATATCCAACCACCAGCATATAAGGAAGGAAAAGAGCAACATTTTGCTGTCTTCTTTCTTTTCATTTTTGTTATAGCTTCATCTAATAGGTGTTAAAATGAAAGCTGAATTTAAAAGTTGAGTGTGTGTAACTTTTGATAATAGGCTTTCTGTAAACACCATTGACTTTATGATCAGTATAGTCATCTAGATTTCCACATCCAGTTTTGTTCAAAATGAAAGAAGAAACATTGCTCATTGATGGTTGTCAAATTATCTTAGTTTAGATTGTGAGGGTAGAATTGACATTCGTAAATAATGGAGGTTTATTCTAGTCATTAGTTATAGTTATATCAAAGTTAAATATAAGGCAACTTTGTGTTATTTCAAACGTCGGGGGTAGTATACTGAACTTGAGAGTTACGGTTACGGATATGCAATCTGCTATAAAAACTCATAATGAATAACAGAGGCAGGACTAATGTGGTTTTGCATCTGAGAATTTTAGTTGTATGCATGATAGACATGTTGAAGTGCGTTAAAGGTTTATTCAAGCAATTGGTCAGCAATAGGAGATGTCAATGATGAAGAGTGGTTGATCAAGACAGTGGCTTTTAATAGTGTATTGGTTGAACAAAATAGAACTAAGTTCTTGAAGAACTTCCTAATAGATGCAAGTCTTGTTCCAAACCTTCTTTTGAACTAGCTTCAGTATGCTTTACACCTGTTCATGATCAAGCTTGTAAGTCGTTAATACAATGCTAGCTAATACGTACATCCTCGAGCACAGAGATTACTTAATAAGATCGCAAGGGACATTGACAGTGGCTTTTAATAGTGTATTGGTTGAACAAACTAGAACTAAGTTCTTGAAGAATTTCCTAATAGATGCAAGTTTTGTTCCAAACCTTCTTTTGAACTTGCTTCAGTATGCTTTACACCTTTTCATGATCAACCTTGTAATTCGTTAATACAATGCTAGCTAATACGTACATCCTCGAGCACAAAGAGTACTTAATAAGATCGCAAGGGACATTGTCACATAAGTGTTCTAAATTCTTTTTCTTATGGCTAGTATGTGATATTGCAATTTCTCTTTGTCTCTCTTTTTTTTAAAAATAACTTCCGTCGTTCCTTATTCTCACATAGTGATTATTTATATTTCAGGTGGTCCTGGAAGTGGTAAAGGAACGCAATGCAAAAAAATAGCACAACAATTTGGATACACTCATCTTAGTGTTGGCGAGCTTCTACGTCAAGAAATCAGTTCTGGTTCTGAAACTGGGTAATGTTATTCAACAACCGCTTTTATTTTTTGATAAATCCGTAGTTGTTGCCCTAATATGTAAACTGATATGCTACTAGAGTATATACAATGCAACTAGTTTCATCTAAGAGATCCTCCATGGTCTTACTTGGAATGAGATCATAATATCCACTTTGTAGGCTTACAGTTCTGTTAAGAATTTTGTATGTCACAACGCTGTCTTTATTTCTTTTGTTCGGTTTATTTCAGCTCTATGATTCAGAAAATTATGAAGGAGGGGAAGCTTGTTCCGACAGACGTAACCGTGAGGCTTCTTCAACAACCCATGCAGGGAATCAATAATGACAAATTCCTTATCGACGGCTTCCCCCGGAATGAAGAGAATGTTAGAGTATTTGAGAGTCTTGTAAGTTAGTTTATTATTCAATTTTTTCTAATGTAAGTTAGTAGCACGCTGCTTTTGCTTATATAATTTGAAATAACTGCCTTTTGGGATTTCTTTGTAGACAAAAATAGAGCCTGAGTTTGTCCTTTATCTAGATTGTCCACAAGACGAAATGGAGAGGCGATTGCTCTCAAGAAATGAGGTATATTTAGGCTATGTTGCTCGGACTTTCCAAAATGTTGCTGCTGCACCCTGTTGGATCCTCTCAAAATGCACTACTTTTTGGAGGATCCAACACGCATCTTATTAAATTTTTAAAGAGTCGAGCAATATAATTTTTAGGTACATCGTTCAATCGCATAGCACTTGTATGAAGGATTTTTTTGAGTTAATTCAGAGTAATTATGCAGGGAAGAGATGACGATAATATCGAGACAATAAGGAAGCGATTTAAAGTTTTTATGGAGTCAACTCTCCCTGCAATTGAATATTATGAATCAAAGGGGAAAATTAGGAAGGTAAATCATAAATTTATAATCTTCTTCTTTTGTTGAGTAGGGTGGTGAACGTAGTATAGAATGCTTAGATATTGACTATGTGTAAGATGGAATGATTTTAGTCAGAGGTGGGTGCAACATTGCACCACCGAATTTATTTGAACCCAATACTTTTAACTTGATGTGGAGCATAAAAAATATATGTAAGAATCTACTAAAATTGTAACACATAGTATGTCTAAACTTAGAATTGAACTCGTGGAGTTTAAATCCAGGATATATCCACCCGTAATTTTAGTTGTAACCACTGCTTTGTGTCTGAAAATTATCAGGTTGATGCTGGAAAATCTATTGATGAGATTTTTGAGTCCATCAAAGTCATTTTCTCACAAGGAAAAGATAATAAGGTGCCACCAAGCAGATACAAGTGCAAATGCTTGATACTTTGAATGGATGAGCCTCAAAGCTTGATAATGTACATAAATATTTTTACTGTGAGATTTAACTTAAAGATCCTATCTGTGTGCTTTAACTTATTGCAATTGGTCATGTCCCTTATCTCCACTTATTTTTCGATGACTAGCTATAGTTATTTTTTGGGGGTTTTGATTGTGTAAAAAAAATTATACGTAAGTATATATAAGCTAAATTCTGTATTGTGTAATATCTATCGTTTTGTCTCAACCAAACTTGGGGGACATGTATTTTCTCCTCTGAATGGTTTTTAATTTTGAGGTACAAGACACAGCAAATGTGAGTTCATATTAAATAGTAGTACTCTTTTCTTTACAATTCTCGCTAAATTCAATACCAATTGGAGTTTGTTAACAAAAATGAAAAAAATAATACTTTGGTAAATTTAATAGCAACAACATATTTTGTGAAGTTTCATAAGTGAGTTTTGAAGAGGATATTGTATGCAAATTTTATTATTATTTTGTGGAGGTAAAGAAGATGTTTTCGAAAACACTCTGCTTAAGAACAGCAAATTCAAGTACAAAGAAGAAGAAAACAACGTGGAAAACATAACAACTAACAAGGAAAACTTACAACAAAGCCTACAAGAAAAGGAACAAGAACAACAAAATAGTGCGATAATTGAAACACATTGAACAACAAATGATGATAAAAATCAAAAGCAAGAACTATAATCATACAATTAGTATAATGACAAACACCAACAAACCTAAACCCTCATAAAACAAAAATAACCCTCCACTACCTACTAACCTTCTACTACCATAGTACGTGACTTTCATACCCTCCTATTTAGTGTCATGTGTTCGATAGGCTGAAGATACATCATGTTTTGCTTAATAACCTCTCTCCATTACTTCTTTATTCTACCTCTGTCTCTAAATAATAGTAAGGGAAAAGGTCTTGATATACCCCTAAACTTTATTATTTAGAACTGATATACCCTCCGTTATGAAAGTGGCTCATATATACCCCTATCATTACACAAATGGGTCACATATAACCCACCGTTATAAAAGTGGTTCACATATATCCCTCACCATTATAAAATGGATCATATATACCCTTTTCATCTAAAGGAAGCGAAAAAATTATTTTTTTGATTTTTAGTTTTAAAAAAAATTCATGAATGAGGTATATATATTTTTTTGAGAAAGAAAAAAAATATCCATACATGAATTTTTATATAGAAAAGTTTAGAGCTATATTTAATCTTTTTTACACATGAATAATTTTTATCTTCTTTGATTATTATTATTTGAGTTTCTAATTTTTTTTTTCTTTTTATTCTTGAGTGTAAAAATAAGGGGGGGAAAATGAAGTGTGAATGGAAAAAAGAGAAAAAAGTAAGAAAAAATTTAAAACTATTTTTGGTGGCTATATTGTAATTTAAAACTAATTCATTTTACTGCTATATTGTAATTTAATTTTTTTATCTATAAAAAAATTGGGGCATGTATAATAAATTTCACAAGAAAAATAGTGAGAAAAATAAATTTGATCATCAAAATAATAAATTCAAATTAGTCATTGAATCAAAAAAATAAATTATGTGTGAGAAGAATCAAATATACCCTTATATGTATTATTTTTTAATTAAAAACTTTTAAAAAATAAATTTAAAATTAATTATTTCACTTTCATTAGATAAAAAAAATATACGTAAGTCATTTATATAACAATAGGGATATAACAATCGGTATATCAATTCTAAATGAAAAAATTAAGGGACATATGAGACCCTTTTCACTAATAGTAAAGAGTATATTTAAAGGATCACTTTGATTTTACTACAAACATAAGGTATCACTTTTGGCATTTTCTTAATTTTACACATAGTATAACTTTTGTGAAATAGAAAAAATCTAAATATCAGGCCACTGACCTTTCGTTTGTCAATGGAGTTCTTAGAAGAAGACGCCAAACCCAGATTTCTCCTCCAATCCAAGCCATTGCAGCAATCCAATTCAGATTCGGAAACCCAAACCCGGTCTCTATACCGACCCGGAACCATCATCTCCCTCTCTATTTCTGTTCTCTTCTTCGCTCTTTCGGTCCTCTATTTCTCCTTTGAACCATTCGGATCCATCTTCTTATGGATCTCTCTTTCCTTCCTTATCGGACCTTTTGCTCCTCATTCCATCACAGGTGGTGACATCCGGGTCGGACTCGGACCGCCCATTCAAGACCCGCCAAAAGACGATCTTTCTGATACCGAACCCGATACTAAAAAATCAAACAGAAGATCTAACAGACCCACCAAGAAAAACGTTGACTTTGAGCCTGTGTTAGCCACCCATTATGATCTGAAGCCGGAGAAAATTAATGGGTCGGTGGCAAATTCGAAGAATAGTAAAGGGTCGGTTGCGAATCTGGAGAAAAATGGAGGAGGGAAAGTGGGGGATGGTGTGTGGAATGAAGGGGATGAGGAGTTGTTAAGGAAGATGATGGGGAAGCACCCGGTGGGGAAACCGGGGCGGTGGGAGGCGATAGCGGATGGATTTAACGGGAGATACAGAGTGGAAAGTGTGATAAAGAAAGCGAAAGAATTGGGTGAGAAGAAAATGAGCGATGGGGATTCCTATCAGAGGTTTTTGAAGGACAGGAAAGCAGTTGATAAGAGAGCTGAAGGTGGAAATGAGGCTGATTTCGAGAATATGGAGGTGAAAAAGGCCGTGGAGAGTGGATGGAGTAGTGGGGAGGATTTGGCTTTGCTTAATGCATTGAAGACATTTCCAAAGGAGGTGGCAATGAGGTGGGAGAAAATAGTAGCTGCTGTGCCCGGGAAGAATAAAGCAGCTTGTATGAAAAGAATGGCTGAGTTGAAGAAGGATTTTAGAAGCTCCAAGTCTGCCAATGCTGAAGCTTAGGGATAAAAAGATCAGTTACTGATTGAAATCTCATAGGTTAATTTTCAGCTTTATTGAAGAGGTAACATATTTTCCCATATAGGATACTTATTTATTTATTCGAAAACACAATTTCATTAGTGGGCATTGTGATTTGTTGAGGAAGAAATTGTTAGGCAACAAGTTATTCAGTTAAAAAGTTTTGAAGTTATGTTGTTCTTTGAAATATGTAACTTGACAATGATTTATATGAATAAATACATTTCCACTCTGTGGAGATTGAGCTCACCATGCGTATCCTTCCAAATCTTGAGTTGCAGTTTGCTAAAGATAATTTCTTGACATTTGATGTCAAATCTTTGATCTTGGCACTTTGTGATGCTTGGAATCAAAATGCTTTGATGATTCAAACTGTTAGAGGTTACAATTTCACTTTTCTAATATATTTTCTTGCTACTCGCTAGAATTATGTTGCTTCTGCAATCATTATGTGGTGTGGTATAGGATAGCCAGCGACTCAGCTTGATGTAGAAAATAAGTTTGATTTTAACTTTTTTGATTAGTTCTAGCAGCAGGATTTTGAGGCAAAATGAAGATTGGAGCTATTTAATGAATATATTAACTTGGCTATTGATCTACCGGTGGCAAGATTAACTTGATAATAAGAATGCATAGGCAATTTCACTCTAAATCAAAAAGAATGTATGGGCATTTTATCAAAAGTTAGTAAAAATGATAATCTGAATGGTAAACTTTTTTTTTTTTTGATTGGTGATGGTTTTTATGAAAAACTGAGGTGTCCAAATGTAGGAGATTAAATTGCTTGTGCTACCTGATTAGGCTAGCTATAGATTATTGTTGAACTTTGCAACCAAGGGGATGACTGAGTAGTTGAGGTGTTACGAGAAACGACCTGAAGACCTTAGGTTTGAACCCCAACTATGATACCCAGTGGAGCTGTCTATGCCACCATAGTTCAGGAAAGTTGACCTGAATATGCTTGTGGGCTGCTGCAGGCTGTCCGATAGATTAGTTGTGGTGTGTGTAAGCTGGCATGGTCTCCAACATTGAAAGAAAACGTCATGTTGAACCTTTATTCAAAAGTCCTAGCATCCCAATTTTAGATGTAAGCACTGCATCCCTTAACCTAATCATTGGTATTGCAATGAGAAGTGATCCATGCGTTCTCTTACTTGTTGACAGGGGAAGAACAAGGAGGAGGAGGACTATGTTATCAAAATAAAATGTTGGAAGGGATAAACTAAAAATCAAACTGTACTTTCTCTTACTTGTTACTAGGGAAGAACAAGCTGCATGTATTAAGTTGTAATAGACTGAAAATAAAGCGCAATTACTAGTGTTTGCTTGTAAAATCTGTTCTCAATTTCCTTTCTACCTCCTTTGACCTCGAACCAGGGTCACTGCTTCTTCCATTGGCTGTATGTGCATTGCACCAGCATTCTAGCCTCTCTCTTTTTGATCTGCACTCCTTCCTCTTACCTACGAATCCCCCCCCCCCCCCCCCACCACCAACAACTCTTTTCTCTGCTCAGTAGAATTTAGGTCATATAGACCGAAATAACTATTCCACCTTAAATTATAGAGAAGCTTTTAGCAATTCTCTGTTTAAAGCCATTAATCTCTATTTCCAGTATAACTGTTTTCACTCACATTAACTGAGTTATGATTCAGTTCATGACTCAAAAGGTTCGAAAAGGACTTGAAATATCTCATGTATCAAAAAAGTATCATAAAGTTAAATGAAAAATGATGCTCCATAAAAATATAGTGACAACTAACAAGAAGCCATTAGATAAAGTTGCTTTGGCTACCCTTTTAGGTTAAGCTGGTGATCATCCTGTTGAACTTGGACCCTAGTATCCCTATAATTTTTTATTTAACCATTACATCCCTTAATTTGATCGTAATTAGCTGCCAATAAGAAGCAAGGGTATGCTTCTGTTAGCTGTTTGCAATGAACCGAAAGAGAATCAACGATGGAAGTGGGTGATTTTGAGGAACTCATCAAAAGTTAATGAAAATTTATTCTCCATCAGAACTGAGCGACAAGAAGTCAGCAGATAAAGTTGCTTCAAGCTACCTTTTAGGTTAGTTTTAGATCCTGTTACTGTCTATCACCCGTGTAACTTTAGATGTATAAGCAAGGGCATGTTTTCCCTTACCTATTTGCATTGAAACGAAAGAAAAAGTATGAAGAAACTAGTCTCTGCAGATTAGATAATACAAGAAATGTGCAAAACTGTGTGTTTTTAATGGAAGAGATGAACTTAAATCAAATGAAATTCTCATTGTCCGCAAGTAAAATCCCTTCTCAATATCCTTTTACCTCCCTCTTTCGACCCACTATGAGTAGCTCCAATTCTTCCATAGGCTATTGTACCTTGCCCGCAACCAATATTCCCTTTTGCATCTTCAGTACTTCCTGGTACCTACAATTACCAACAATCAAACAACATACTAATGCAGTTCCACAAGTGGGGTCTAGGGAGGATAGGATGTACGTAGATGTTACTAGTTACCCCCTATCTTTGCGGTGATCTTTCCACGCCGTGTGATGTTTGAGTGAGGGATGATTTTGTACATGCCTTAAATTTGAAAAAAGGTCTGTTCAAGTGCATATTCGTATGTTTTTACTTTGACTTGTTATGGACTGGTAGGGGAAGGAGAATAATGTGGATATTTATTCTAGGGAAGGAACAAGGTTTATTTACCACTCTTATTATGACTTTATGAAAATTTATTTTAGATTTAAATTGGTTTCGTTGAATAATTAAGTTTGTTTCTCACTCTTCTTTTTATTATATTTCATTTTCATGCAAATATTTTTAATAAAAGGTTAAAAAAAATATTTTCTTTGTATGGTGTTTTTTATTGGTCAATTGTGCATTCTTATCTTATGAAATTATATTTGATATATAATAAATGAAAATCATCTTATTTACAGGATTGAACTAGAGAGGGGTGTGCTAAAGAGGTTGCAAGATACTTTGCAAATTTTTATATTTAGATTTTAGCCAAAGTAGAGTCATTGTTTTTAATACTAGGTTTTAGATTGATTTATGAATTTAAAATTTAATTAATTAGTACAAGAATTTAACACACACAACATATGCCATTAATCTTCATTATACTAAAAGAATGAGAAGTTGTTAGAATAATGTATGGTGTGTTTGAAAAACATATCTTCACCGCACATAAATTATGGTGAAATTTTATTAGCATCAAATGTTTATATAAAATCAAACTATTATGTATAATTACACATGCACATATATTACTCAATAATAATTTATATTAATTAGTTTTAAACAAAAAAATTATGACATTTTAATTATTAAAATGACCTAAATCATATAAAGAATTGAGCAAATTAAGTTTAATTTTGTCGTCCCCACTCAATATAAAAAGTTGAAAACTATCGAGGTCTCACAATATAAATATCCAAGAAATCCGATTATCCGCACTTCAGACTGTAAGCAAGAATAGCCATGGGGATTCTGTCATGGTGGAAAGGCGACAAAAATGAAACTCCTAAAGCAACCCAGAAACCCGACCCGAAAACCCAAATCGCTTCCGACAAGCCGGAGGTTCCAGGCATGAACGGAGCTGTTGAGGTTTCCAGGTCCAACCCACCGCCGGCCGACATAACCGTTTTCGAATTCGGGTCGGTGGCTGCTTCTGCTGATAAGGTCACACTTGCCGGATATTGTCCTGTTTCCGATGAGCTGGAGCCTTGCCGTTGGGAGGTTTTGCCGGAAAGTGGGTCCGATGCTCCCCAATTTCGAGTGTTTTTCTGATTGGGGAAGGAAATAATTTGTATGGAATTTCGTGAGGAAGACTTGTGATTTTGAGTTTTTTAGTTGAAAAAAAAAGGTTCTCTTTTTCCTGTTTCCTGAATTTAGTGTTATTTACTGAACATGGCGTAATGAAAAAAACCTAATTTAGTTGGTTAATTTACTGATTTCATGTTCTTGATTCTAGCTTTTGGATGTGTTTCTATGTTTGTTTGGCTACTATTCTGAATTCTATATTTTTGTTTTCCCTAGAACTTTTAGTTTTAGGGGGAAAACCCCTAATTTGTTTAAGGAAAACAATTTATTAAATATAAGAATAAATTGAGCTCGAAGAACAATTTATACAACCCATACCAACTAGTTAGTGATTGATGGGTAGTTAATTTATCTCAGTTAATCTGACAAGGCATAATACATAAACAAACATCCAAACTTGGCCTTTGAGAGTGCACGTCTGGACAACTCAACTTGGTCTCAATTAGCAACTAAACACTCCCAACTCATTCCCATCCCATGCTGACGTGACACATAAATTTTGGAGGTGTCTAGATGATTATTTTGTAAGTTGGAATGTTCATCTGACACAATTGAGACGAGTTGAGTTGTTTAGATATGCATATTCAAAGTTGGAGTGTTTAGTTGTCAGTTGAGGTTAAGTAAGTAAGCAGTGATCTGAATCACTTTGAAATTGAAAGAAAGATAGAAGGAAAGCAAGAATGTCAAGTTAAAGTGTCTATCCATGTATTATGCCATTGGAGAATGGCTAGCTAGTTCTTATTGAGGCAGCTTAGGTATGTTATCTATGATCCTTTGACTAGGAAGAAGCTAAAGGAGAAGAGAAATGCTAACTAGTTTTCAATTTTATGGCACTTTGATCTTATAAGCAATTTTAATGGTCTTTCTTTGTAAGAACTCTGTTAAAAGCAATAAAAAAGAGAGCTTTCTAATCTGAAAACAGATGGGTACTTATTTCATGTGGTTCTTTTCCTCTTCTTTAAGGACTCCATGATGATTGATTTTGCTTTAACTACACTGAAATAAAGAAGTTTGGTGAGGATTTGAAAAAGACCCTTTTGGATTTTTATTTGAAGATTGTTTACTCAATTTTTATTTATGCTTTATTAAAGGGCTTTGCCGAGGCTCTATTGGAAACAGCCTCTCTCCCTCACCTCTGATGTAGAGGTAAGGTCTGCGTATACTCTATCCTCCTCAGACCCCATTGTGTGGGACTACACTGGGTATGTTGTTGTTGGTACTTCTTCTCTTCTTTCCTGTCTGTATCATTTCAACAAGTATGGCTTAGATGAAGAATTGTGGTGCAGTCAAGTGCAAATGTGCTTTATGTTTGATGTATCCTTATAAGTTTACAGTTTCTCTTGGCCATTTGAGTATTTTCATGGTCCCTCTTTTGAGTTGGGGTTGCTTTAGCGTTTGTGAAGTCTTAAGTTAACTTTTCCTGTGATAAGAGTCGAGTGTTTTGCAAATTTTCTGTTGTAAACGTGATACTACCTCTACAGAATACTCTGAAAAAGGTGTTTTGCTACATAATTGAAGCGTTCCAAGGTTGCCATGGTTTCCCAAGTGGTTCTTTTTTCTGTAAAAACTTGCTATATCTCATTGATTTCCTGTGTTTGCATATGCTTGAAAGCTTTGGTTATTGGTGTGTTACTATAAAATATACAATTTTAATGACTTCGGAACCATGTAGGTACAAATGGTCATTAATCTTTTCCTCTCCTTAGAAGATTGACTGGTAAGAAGTAGGTTATCCAAGAAAGTTCCATTACGAAGGGGCAAATATCGTTTCACATCTGATTAAATTGAAACAACTAATCTAAAAACATATGATATCTAGTTTCATTTGTGGGTGTTTTTATATCGATAGAATTCAGAATATGTGCTTTTTGGACACCATTGGCTTGGGATGGCCGCCTCTAACTGTGTGTTTAGAGAAATAGAAAGAAAGGAAAGAAATTAGTGCTTATTGTTATATTCTCTTAATACTGATATCTCTATAGTCGAATGGATGTTTACAAATTATTATTTGCCTTGGTAGTGGGTAAAGTTCTCTCGATCGCTTCCATGACTATAATTGGAGTTGCATTGCAAAAGCTATAATCTGTGGTAATGAGCTTCTTGCTACAAATAACAGCTACTGCAGTGCACCTCTGAGTTTTCTCGAATGTATCAATATGTAGACCCATATTGCGAGTTGTTTCATGTCATAAATAAACTCGGATACTCAAGAAATATGAATCTTCTCGATACGTGGCAATCAGTGACTTGATGTAGTAACTTTACACTCTTTAAGCTTAAGGTGAACTAAACGAATGACTTGAATCAATTATTTCAAGCTTGTGAATCATCATGGTCTATGTTGCTCAATTCAATATAAGTACTCCCTTCATATAATTTTTCATGTGATATTATTTTCTTTATTAGTCTGTTTCGAAAAGAATGACACTTTTTATATTTAGAAACATTAAACTTTTCATTTTAACCTTTTATAGCCACACAAATATTATGACATGTTTAAGAGTTAAGACCATAATTTTAAAAAGTTTTCCTTTTTACTTTTTTTTTTTAAAAAAAACGATGAATGGAGTCAAATTATGCCACATGAATTGAAATGGAGGTCCACTATGTTCAATCTACCAAACAAGATCTTCAACTGCAGAATTCAGAAGTGATGGTGATGTTAGGAAACAAATAAAGTAATCCAACTGCAAGTCACAGAAATGGAAAATGGAAATACAAAGTTTGAGCAAGATACATAAATGGAGATTCAACTACTATTATCAAAAGTAGTTACAAAGTATGCTATAGTAGTAGTAATTACTACCTTCAATATGTTTCCAAATAATTTTCAACAATTCTACAAGTGAGAGAGAGCTCGAGGACCATAAAAGCATCCCACTAACACCCAAAACAGACAGAAAACGATGGTCTTTTATCAGATAGTTCAGTATTTTATCTGCTTAGCAGTTAAAAATATGAAAATTCTGACTGCTATTTTGTTAGTGAGTTAATCAAGCAGTGTCAGAACCAAGATACTGATCCACAAGTCCTGCAACTGAAGAGGCTAGCGCATCTGCAGCATCCTGGGTAGTTGCTTCAGCATATACTCTTACAACATCCTCTGTCCCAGATGGTCTAATAAAACATCGTCCTCGGGAATATTTTACTGGATAAAAAAAATAAGAAATGCGTGTTTAATAGCTAATTAGGGAGCATTCAGCGACATAATTTGCACATATTGACATATTTGATCAACATAAGGCACACTTTTAACACATGATTAACCAATGCATGTACATATAGAGGCAGGGGCGGACCCACGTGTAGTTGAGGGGTTCATCCGAACCCCCTCCGTTAAAAAATTATACTGTATATATAAGATAAATTTTTTAATTTATGTGTATATATTTAACATTGAACCCCCTGAGCATTAGCCAAAGGACTAGCTCAGTGGCAAATGGGGTTCAATATTTCTCCTTAGCTTGTCTCAGCTCGCGGGTTCGAATGTAAATAAGCACATTTTTTTTCTGATTAGCGTGTTTAATTTTTTTTGAACCCCCTTCATAAAATTCCTGGGTCCGCCACTGTATAGAGGGCCATAAGAAATAAGTCGCTAGACAAGCTGCAAGTTCATTTTAACTTTTCTTGGCTGAATATTGAAGTTCAAGATTTGTTTATGGAGGCTGCACCACTGCAACATGAATTTTGTGCAACTGGAAAACATAGAAGCTAAGCATTCCTGCTACAACCACGAGAGAGGGGCGGCGGGGGAGAGACATAATTAGATCTCCTCATATTAGAACAAAATCTAATCTCCATTAACACAAATATGTTTCACCATGGTAAGTAAGTTGATGTGAATTACCTATTTCAGCATTAATGGCTTCTTGAATACCAACAGGCCGAACAGCCACGGTCTCTGCATTTGCCGTGACAACTGCAGTTCTGTCGCCAACCTTTACCTGAAAATACAAGGATCCTGGAATTGACGCACTTATCTTCAAAGTGAAATTTGTTGGGTTTTAAAGGTGTGAATGACAAATGAAAGGTTGTGACATTTACGAAAGGTTGTACCTTTTTCAAAGGGTTGTGACCATTCCGAAAGGTTGTGACTCTTTCAAAAAAATAAGTTGTGATTTTTTTAAAGAGTTGCGACTTTTTTGAAAGGTTGTGACTTTTGTGAAGGATTATGACTTTTCCGATGAGCTACAATAAGCACTTGTTCACACTACCCTTTTTTTGTCTATAAATAAAGGATTTTCCTCTCATTTTTAAACATTGAATTTCTCCTTCTTCTGCATATATTTTCTTACAAACAAAGTTGAGTCTTTATGTGATTTTGTTGTTGGCTTTTGAGTTCGCTGAAATTATTGAAGTTTGAGGTACCGCTACTTCTTTAATAGTTTATCCGTTTTATCTTGGGAGAAAATAATTCATAACCTCGGGTACAGTGAGGGGATTAAATTCCTTAAGGACACACAATGAATTCTGTGGACTCGGATATTATTTTTTTTATTTTCATCTTTATAGTTTATGGTTTACTAACCTTAATACAAGAGGAATAACAAAATTTCCTTATAATAAGATGAACTACCTACAAACAGACCTATTCAAGCTCACATTCAACGGACAGTGCATGTCCCTGAGTCCCTCCCAACAATTATGAATTGATGAGAAATGGGAGGAAAAAAGAGAAACTTTTTAGTTTTGAGACATCACTACCTTCTCACAGCCTAACCTGTGTCTATGGGTTTATTTAATTCTTAATGTGATGTAATGCACTTGAGCTACTGGATAAGCTGAATTTCTGTGTTCTTCTACCCTTCTTTTTAGTCATTAGTTCTGTTTTCTTATCCTTCTTTGTTTACTCCCTTTAGCTTTTAATTTAGCCCAAGTGGATGATAGATAAAGCTGTTTACCCATATTTATTTATTGCATCATTGAATTTTTCTATTTCTATCAAGATAATGAAACATATGGGGCTCCATCCATTAGCTTCGAACAAAATGAGGGTAATTCTGTTAATGATTTGAGAGAATCTACATGTCTTGTGCATCGGTTCTCACTCTTTCAGATCTGCACAGGGGACATGAGTGAAAAGAAAACTATATTGAAGCCAAAATCAAATTAATATGTTACACTACGCTACTGAATTTCTGACATAAAAGTCTCATCAACATTGGAATCCCAGTGTTTGTTTATGGGCAATTTGTTACACGCCTATTAGTAATCAGTACTACTACCCCATCATGCTAATCAACAGAGAACACCAGCAAATTTCCAAGTCTATGCCAATAGGAACGACAGAAATCAGAATATCAACCGGAGTTAAAACAGCAAATCTGAAGTCCCTAATGATGGAGTTAAAGTCAAACCAGTGTGATTACTTGCATCTTCTCTAACATACTATGCAGAACTTGTTACTGAATTCAAAGGTAGAAGAATCTGACCTTCAATTGTCTGCTAGGTAGATCATGATAAAGCTCATTCCATCTACATATGGACCATCCCATGTATTGCAAGATGACCTCCACTAGAAGAAGTCCACTTAAAGCATCTCCCACGGCCTGATTAATCAACTGACTGACAGCCAAAAGTCTTGAAGCAGCCTTCTGTTTTGCTGAACCTAAAATAAGTACAGATAAAATAGGTGTTTTTTAAATATAGGTGGTTAAGATCCATCACAGTAACAAAGGAGATTGGGTCAGACCTTCTGATGTTGATAAAAGTGTCTTGTGAGTAAACTCCAGCCAGCATAGGAAAGCTTCTGAAAACAAGATAGTTCCATGCCCATTCGCCTCAAAATATATGCCAATATCAAATTCAGCAGCTTTTTCATGCAAGTATTTGACTCCTGTTGGAGTAAGCACAACTTCTAGACCCATCTCTTTAAGGTAATCAGTTGATGCTCCGTTCGCATAAGCTGTCTGTACAACACCTAGATGTGCTTGGTAAGAGTCATTATCTTTTTTGCTTTCACCCTCGTTCAAAAGACTTAGTTGCTCCTTGATAAATAAAGCAAACAAAGACAATATCTTGTCCCCATCAACGAGTTCAATCTTCTTGTTTTCATTCAATATAACTGAAAAATAGACTAGCCGATCAGCATCCCCGTCCAAACTGGCACACCTGAACCACTAGGAGCATTGAAGTAATCAATTTCCACCTCTCGTCACTATGAAAAATGAGATCTTTTAACAACTACTGGAGAAATAGTAAGATTACCATATCAACGGATAACCATAACCCGTTCCACTGTGACTAGCTACAAGTATAAGATAAAGTAGCTTCTTAATGAAGATATTCCTAAAAGTTATGTTTCTTGGAAACAATTGATACAGTTAATTAGTAAGAAATATGATATTATTGATCGATTCTCCATCGAGTTGGATATTGAAACAGAGTGCAATCTAAGAGGCCCTATCAGGTTAGTAACTCCTATGCAAATATAGCATCCTAAGTAAGGCCAAGAAAGACAACAGAAGTGCAACAACATAGGTATAAAAGGGATCTTAACAAATCCATATGATGAAAACAAGCTAAAACAAATCATAATCACCACTCAACAGTGGGAGCATTCACATAGGATATAATCAAATTTCCTCTTTCTGGTTTATATCTAGATAGTAGGTCCACATTATTCTCTTTTTCTTGGATAGGTATAGTAGGTTCATATTACTAAACTTCCATCCAAATGAAAATTAAATTAGTGACTATCATGTTACAGTTAAACAGAACTAGATCCACTAGATATCCAAACACTGTGATCAGACATAGTTCAACAAAAGCTTTTCTATAAATGAATAACAAGATGTTCACCTTAAGCCAGCATCAGCAGGACCAAATCCACATGGTGCAACCTTCTCTTTTTGCACATAGTCAGCACCAACACCTTCATTAAGCATACCATCTCCCCGGTTACGAACTTCAATGCACAACCCATTCAACATCTTCTTAAAATGTTCAAGCTTTTCACCACCAACACCATCTGCCCCATCCACCACCAATGCATTATCATCACCATTTTTCCTGATTCCCTCAGGCTTCAAATCCATCAAACACCTAAAAAAAAGCCGGTAGCATGTCTATCAGAACGTATTTCAACTAAATTTAAAGGCTTCAAGAAACTGTCGACTCAAAGTAACCTGAAAGAGCTTGATAGTTGGTGAAAATAACTAGATTCAGATGCCTCCATGCCTCTATTTCTTGCCCGAACCATCCAATGCAGTTGTGGTGTTGTAACTACTCCCATGTCAGTTCCAATTGCTCCAACAATTGAAGTGATTCCCTTTCAATTGACATTTACTACTAATAAATACAACTGAATTCTAAATCATATTGGTCTATCTAACTAGAAGCTCTTTTGTCAGTTGTATTCTGCAAGTTCATGCATACAATGAAGGCCAACAGGAGGCATAATCATTAAAAGACAAGGGAAAAAGGGAGGAGAAATATCAAACCTAACCTAGACAATGGAATTAGATTAAAAAAAAAAAGTTTTCTAGAGAATCATCTTGCCAGCCATCAGATAAAATTTAATAACAAAATAAGAGTGTATAACAATATGATGCACGAGGCCAGAGCCTATAGCAATCTTTGTTCCACCTGAATTCAACTGCAGTAAAGCAGATAGACATATGACTAAAGAAAAGAGAAGAAAGCCCATGGAAGCTACACAAAAGACATACTTGTTTGGCAGCATCAAGGAGAGTCTCTCCACTAGGCCTTGTGTCTCTTCCTAATAACACCTCCGCTGGCTGTCGTCCTTCAAAGCCAATATCTTCTTTCTTTGCAAATTCAATTATTAGCTGTTTCCAGTACGAGATACTATGAATCAGAACCTAGTTAACTGACAGAGTACTAATCCATCACTTGACGCAATGGACTACAGGAAGAAGCGCAAAACAGAGAAGATAACATCAAATCTTTATTAGCTTCTGCACATGTCAAACTACTTTATCATCATCACTGAAAAACTTTATAAGCACAAAAATAACTCACTCATGCTGTGCAACCATAACACTACATATTGGAGTCTCAACCAACAGCAACAGTCCAGAATCACATTATAATAATGTCAAACTTCCAATAATCTAGAAAAAGGAACCCCCTTTCCACCTTCTCAATACTAATTATGTGAAGTTCAACCAATAGAAAAAATTACAAAAACCAATAACAAGAAATGTCCTACATTTGTGTCATACTTGCCAGTTGTACTCTTCTTTGAATACTTATTTTCTGGTTTCTGTTCTTCTACTTCTGTTCAAGTGGCATGTGCTAGCTATGTCTTTAAAAAGATTATGAGAAGAGGCAAAAGAATAGTCATCAAACTAATACTAACACCCCATCGCCTGCCTATTATAGTGAACTTGTGATCATTAAGGGACTGAAA
Organism: Solanum dulcamara; assembly: GCF_947179165.1. NCBI lineage: Eukaryota > Viridiplantae > Streptophyta > Magnoliopsida > Solanales > Solanaceae > Solanum > Solanum dulcamara. Next base: position 73,541,999 of record NC_077241.1, on the reverse strand, counting down.
GAACATGAGTTTTTCCACATAATGATAACATACTTTACTCACTTGAACTACTTAAATGAGTTGTGCCCATTATGCAACGCCATGGCATATGAGTAGTGATCTAGAATTAGACTGAACACCAACCCAACCTTGAACAATAAAGAGAAGTACAAGAAAGGGCATTTTCTCGATAAAGAAAGTATTGAACTTCGCGACGCACTTGAAGTAAGTCAAAGTTTCTCTACACGGTTCTTCTGTCCATTAGTTTAATCAAGAATTTATTTGAAAGATTCCAACTTCATTTTATTATCTCTTTCTTCTCTTTCAGTTGAGAATTCCCCTTCTTTCTCTTCCCAGCAATACTTTCACCCAAAAAGATCCATATCTCTCAATCCCTCTAACTCGCCTTATTTGCAGCAGCCATTCTAATTTTTGTGAAGTAATGCACTTTTTCTAAACAGTATACTGTAACAGCAACCACAAATCAATCATTCAATCAATTATGCCTCAATTGCAAACTACTTGTGTCGGTTGTGCTTTATTCAAGCCCATTTCGTAACAACAGAAAATCTTCAAAAGTATCCATATTTATTGAATTAACATACATTTTTTCCACTTGAATGATTATAAGTGTATAAGACTAATGATAGTAGTTTTTCCATTTCCATGTTTTCGAAAATCTGAAAGTCCGCAAAATGGTGTATGTATGTAAAAAAAAAAGAAAAAGAAGAAGGCATTGGAACCTGAAGAAGGGAGTGTGGATCAGGGGCATTAGCAATGGCATCAGCAAAAGGCTCCCAATCCTGAGTCAACATTCCACCACTTGGATCAGCCACTTTGACTCCATTGTCTGATACTTGATTATGGGATGCAGTAATCATCATACCTATCACTGATCCAGTCTTCAACGACCTTAACGCCGCCAATATCCCTACTCTGAACACCGTTGATTCCAACAATGACGCATCAGCTCGAAACCCAGCTGTCCCATATGACAGCTTCACCCCTGTTCATACATTTTCCAAGAAAACCAATCAACAATCAATCAACTAAATCTCAATCCAAAACTAGTTGGTCTGTCTTTTTACGAATCTTTTACATTTCTGCATCCACTTGGGTTCATTTAGTTCATACATTTTCCAAGAAAACCAATCAACAATCAATCAACTACATCTCGATCTAAAACTAGTTGGGTATGTCTTTTTATGAATCTTTTACATTTCTACATCCACTAGGACTCATTTAGTTCATATATTTTCTAACAAAACCCCAATCAACAAACAATCAACTACATCTCGATCCAAAACTAATTGGGTCTTTTTTTTATGAATCATTTGCATTTCTACATCCACTTGGACTCATTGGGTTCATACATTTCAATATAAAATCAGTCAACCATCAATAAATTAGGCCTCAATCCCAAATTAGCTAACGCTTATTAATATAAATCTTCTGTATCCATTCTGCTTTGTTCAAACCCATTTCGTTTCAATACTAAATAATTTGTCTTTTTACGGTAAACTAACGATTTTTCCAAAGATTTAAAGAAAAGGAAATCAAATTGAGAATAATAATATTGCAGTGTTTGAAGGAGATCTCGGAGAATTAATTGCATGAATCATTATAATACCTTTGGGAGGAGGGAAACGATCGGCGGATTCCAGGAGAAGTGATTGCTGTTTTTCGTTCATCCTTTGCCTTTTTTGGATTCTGGAAAATGAGCTCAGCTCTCAGTAGAGTTTCAATGGCGTTGATACTTTCGTCTAGTTTCCTATACTTTTTTGGATGTATATTTGTTTAACGGAAAACGGACCAAAATTACCATTTAACTATTTCATATAAACTAAGTATGGGCAGATTATTAGTCCAATATACTCATTCTGGCTTCCCGTTCTGATGTCGTCGACCATTTCAAGTACAAGTTCTACCAACGATACATTGTGAATATTCTTCTAATTTATATCACCCATTTTAACTAATTTGAGATTGGATCCAAGCTGATAATTGATTGATTGGTATATTCAAAATTATTGGAGTTCAGAGTGGGAAACTTTGTTTACTATTCCATATGTCTCTGGATTAATTTACAAGTTTTAAGTGTCTATTTGACTTTATTTATTTTAAGCAATTTATAACTGAAAACTGCGAACTTTAGATAAACTAAGACAAATATACCCAATTATTTTTTTGAATTTATTTTAAGCACAGAATAATTTTAAGTTGACTTGCCAAACACTCAAAAAGTTAAAAACAACTTATAAGTCAATCCAAACGGGTTATTAATTAATGTTTTAATCTCTAGAATTTTACTCAAAGGTGAGGAAAGCTTTTTAAAGAAATGGGGTTAAAATGGAGTAAGGATTAAATTAGGGTTATTAGAGAAGGTTGGATTTTTAATGGGTTGGGAGGGTGTGCTTAGGGTCCGGTGTTTATGATTATGGACTATATTTTCTTGGATTGTTATAACATCAATAAGTTCTCTTCAGTCATGAATTAAAATTGTGTCATGAAATTTTTCTCACAAATGGAACATTTATTACACAACCGAATTTTCAATTTAAAAAAATGAATCGATCCTGCAACAAGTATAAACATCAAATGCAGCTCGTATGGAATATGTTTTGACTTATAACAGCCAATAATTTATCAACAATATTTCTATTTACAATGCAAAACATTACAAGAGGCAACGGCAAAGTTGAGGCTCGATATTCTGTGGCACACAAACAAAGCAAGGAAGCAGTCCAAGGCCAATCTCAGAACATACTGTATCCGTCGACTTCACTCAACCCAAGATAACACAAGATGGACAGTACAAAAACAAAAAAGGATGAGAGCTCCAATGCCATGGCTCCCCAACCTATTACACCAGCATGCTTTAAGATAATCGGAATTGCAATGCTGCCAACGGTGGACGTTCCAGTCAAGAACTTAGTTGCATCTAACCAACTGTTATACAAGTCATTTTAAAATATGAGGCCTGATGCTTGAGAATAAGTGTTTCTATTTAAGACTTACTATAGCATGATGTGCGTAAGAAAATAAGGCTCACCAGCTTCCAGATTCGGAGTAGAGTCTGGAAGTATCTGAACCGGCAAAGAACATCAACGGCATAGGCAGAATGACATACATTATAACTACAGCAATAAATACCAACAATAGTCAGGATCCGTGATAGATACAGCATTTCTGACAATCTTATCTTCATTAATTCAAGATTTACTGAGTTGTTAAGTTATGAAAACTTGGAAGTAAAATGAATTTGTATCTTTAAAAGTGAATGGATCAGCCTACAAGTGGACGTATCTGTGTACATTAATAAAAAACTTTGTCAATAGCTATTTAGTTGGTTATTCTTGCGACAAATTGTGTGGACTTACTATGGAATTCATCTACTAAGACAATTCTGTTTTTGTTAACATTATTATTTGAATTCCAGTTGAATGTAATATGTACAAACTCATTGGCTTTCAAGAGGGACTTAATATAATTTTAGGCAGGGAACTTTGACGGGTATGAATCTTAGGAGCTAATTTTTGTAATGATGTGTAAGCTAATTGGGGTAGTTCACCTCGTGCGAAGCGCGGGCAATTTACCCAATCTCAAATATAACAAAAGATTTGTCCAGTTGAGAAAAAGACGTCTTATGCCTTCTAAATGTTCAAGGTCTCCAAGCCAAGCACCAAATTATGTAATTGTAATATACAGCCCAAATTAACAAGCAGTAACATTCTTTCTGACACAATTGAATCTTTTTATGCATACATTAGCACTGAATTTCTAATTTTGCATAAGCGGATGACCGGAAGTCAGAGTAAATGACCGATCTCATTTAAATTTGTACAAGGGGGTGACTGGGAGTAAGAAGAAAGGAATGATTGAGCACACACTATATGATTTTGTATTTAATCCAAGATTTATGCCTTTAACGCACCTGTCAACATTGGCCACCAGTTATTGTACAAAGCACATGCCTACAACACAATATAAGGAAAGCAAATCAGGATCATTTACAATGAGAAACAGAAAAGGTTCTATAATTCATAGGATATCAAAGGACAATGGGGCGGACCAGTATTTGCAACACAATCCCTGTAGATACTAACATTGCCAAACACGCAAGCCTCCCTGTGTAAAAGCACATTCTGAAATAACCTGGCATGTCCGCCATTATCTTACCCAAATCATACAACAGAATGGCTGCAGTACAGATGAAAAGCGGAAAGCCCAGTATCAAAATTAGGATTTTCAGACCATATGATGTGTAAGAAATAAATTGAGCAATTAATTGGAAACAACAGAATAGAGAGCTAAGCCAAATAAAGGTGTAGTAAACCCAGTTTCAAAACAAGGATTTTCGGACCATATGATGTGTGTAATAAATAATTTGAGCATTTAATTTGGAAACACCAGAACAAAGAATTAAGCCTTGGAGTCTAAAGGGTTTAAGTTGAGTAGGACAAAGACAGAGTACTTAGAGTGCAAGTTCAGTGAGACACCTCAGGAGGTTGGCGTTGAAGTTAGGCTTGGTGCTCAGGCCATCCAAAAGAGAAGTAGTTGCAAGTATCTTGGGTCTATCATGCAAGGCAGCGGGGAGATTGACGATGATGTCACACATCGTATTGGGGTAGGGTGGATGAAATGGAGGCTCGCTTCCGGAGTGCTATGTGACAAGAATGTGCCACCAAAACTTAAGGGCAAGTTCTACAAAGTGGTGGTTAGACCGGCTATGCTGTATGGGGCGGAGTGTTGGCCAGTTAAGACTTCTCACATTCAAAAGATGAAAGTTGCTGAGATGAGAATGCTGAGATGGATGTGTGGGCACACCAGGAGCGACAGGATTAGAAATGAGGCTATTCGGGACAAGGTAGGAGTGGCCTCGGTGGAAGACAAGATGCGGGAAATGCGACTGAGATGGTATGGACATGTGAAGAGGAGAGACACAGATGCCCCAGTGCGGAGGTGTGAGAGGCTGGCCATGGATGGTTACAGAAGAGGTAGGGGTAGGCCGAAGAAGTATTGGGGAGAGGTGATTAGACAGGACATGGCGCAGTTACAGCTTACGGAGGACATGACCTTAGATAGGAGGGTGTGGAGGACCCACATTAGGGTAGAATGCTAGTTCATAGTCTCGTTATTCTTCTCTATTCATAGGCGTAGTAGTGCATTACGATCTCTTGCGCTGTGACTTCTGATTTCTGTTATTTCTGTTATTATTTATTACTTTCTATGCTTTGATTACTCTATTTTACCTGTGACGCTATCATTATTTATTTAATCGTTATTTGTTATTTGTATTTATTTATTTGTATTTATTTGTTATCTATTCGTTATTTGTTTGTTGTTTTTCTCATAAAGCTTTTAATTTCCTATTCTTATCTAACTTTTTTTTTATGCATTTATGCTTTTACTGAGCCGAGGGTCTCCAGGAAACAGCCGTCCTACCTTGGTAGGAGTAAGGTCTGCGTACATTCTACCCTCCCCAGACCCCATGTTGTGAGATTTCACTGGGTTGTTGTTGTTGTTGTTGTAAAGGTTTGTGCCACATGATTCTACGTTGAACAATAGTCTTGTCTGCCTCTAACTCTCAATACCGCCACAACCTACACTTTTTCTTTCAAATGGGACATACAAAAACCCATTTTAATCATTTTATTTTTGAGGATCATGGTGTTCAGGACAGCTTGTGGGTACCTCGACTAATTCTACGGGGTAACTACTGCCTCCCACCAGCATAGGTACCAAGTAACCTATCCACCAAGGCTCAATTAGATGAGAAGAAATCACCTAGTGTTTTTGCCTCTGCTGGATTGAGCTTGAAACCTCATGGTTCTTAACCCACTTCATTGACTACTAGGCCACATCCTTGGGTGCTAGCAAAAATTATTATTGATGACCACATTCCTCACTGTTGCCTTGGTTACATTTCCTATGAAGTCAAAAACTCCACAAGCTGCTTCAGGAGAGCGTGGACTAGGAAGCATTACTCCGTAATGGATTGGAACAGAATTTTATGCCAATAATACATCAAAAGCTTAGCACCAGACTAAGCATCAGCAGCAAATGATCAAATACGTTATAAGTAGTAGTTTTTATTTTAAGAAAGGAAACAGAGGGTATAAGTATAACAAGTAGTTTATTTTGCAACAGACTCATTAGTGTATATTAGTGCAAGCTAAAATAGAGAAAAGTGTACACAAGCTCTACATGATCTCTCTACATATATACTCTAAAAGATGAAGATGTTTCCGCCAGACTTCTTAATATTATGCATATTAATATAGCCTACCATTTCAGAAAGTTAGGAAACTCTTTAAAATATGACAAGGTTGTCCATGATAAATAAATATTGCTGCACAAGCTAAGTGAATCAATGGAGATCCAAGAATGTTATATAGTTTACTATCTCAGAGAATCTCCATCTCTTTTTCAACACACTCAGTTTGGAACGTGCTTGAAAGCATGACACTGCCATTTAACAAGGACTTCATGGGAGACAGGAACGACCTCGGTTTTGATTCTAGGTAAGAGTTTAAATTAAATACGTAACCTACTAATTATCTTTCTACTTGAGTAAGGCCTTGCCTTGGAATACATATGCTATCTAACTCAGATTTAGGCATAGTGAGCTATTTCCTTACGTTATATTTAACATATACTGAGAGATAGACATACTTCATTAACATGTAAATGCAAAAAAGTCAAAATTCAAATGTACTTTAGGTTCTCATGATTCTACTCTGACATCCAAAAGACCAGAGATAGAGAGGATCTTGTTATTCTAATCAAATCCTCAGAAGTCAGAACCTCAAAAAGATTTCGACTTTTATCTAGACTTAGATCAACAAGCGCGAGGACTAAACTTTTCTATTCAATCACTTACAATCTGCATTAATCCTATATTTCCGCATTGATGCTTGATGAACATTTGATTCATCCGTCATTCTTTTTTCAAATTTTGGTCAATTTTAAATAGGAATGCAACACGAGGACTTCCCGGAGGGTCACTCATCCTAGTATTACTCTCACTCAAGCACTCTTTAACTTCAGAGTTTTGATGGGATATTCTTTTTGATTATGGTGAAATCCGGGTTAGCTTTCATCCACTTCAGCTTTTCCAATTGGTACTTACACTGTCCACCAAGGAATTCAAGGCAATCTAAACAACCAGCACTAAAATTGGTTGCCTTAAAAAATTCAAATATAATTAGCAATAACACAAAATATAGAGCAAATTATTGCAGTAAAATTAACGAGATATGTAAATTTAATACAAAATGATGAGATTTGAGGATACCGATCACTGATGAACTTCCGGAATAGTTTAGGATTCCGATCGCCGGCGACTGAGAATATTGAGGGCTATTTGATTTCTGAGTTATTTATTTATTCGGTGAGAGAATAAACTTTATTGTCTTTGCTCAAAAGCAATTATTAAGTATGCAAATTACCATCTCCTTGTCATTTTGTTAAATGGAAATTGCGCGGTGGCTACGTCATTTGTAAATATTGTCATTTTCATCACTGTTAAATAAACTAGTATACCGCGCGTTGTGTGGTCCATTAATAAATATAATCATAATACTAATTTATTGATAATTTTAAAATTCAATTTATTATAAAATGATATTATGAATTTTATATGAGATAATGTTAGCATTTATATGAGATAATAGGTTATAATAAAAAATCTATTAAAACAAATCAATATATAAGCTTAGCTCATTGTCTAAATTTACAATAATAATTTTTAGCATCATTTAATTTAGTTATTTTTCAAATTATTTAAAATCATAAATATTTTCACCCCGTCCATATATTCATTTGTTAGAATAATAAAGATATGAGAAAATTTAATCATTAATTTAAAATATAATATAACTAAGAAAAGTCCTATGATTATAATAATGATAAACATAAAACTAAGAACTTTTTTATAACCTGAACGGATAAGGAATTAAGGATAGAAGAAAGATAATTCTATAAAAAACTCATTTTAAAAAAAAAATTGTTGCATATGGATCAATTATCAAAATTTTTGGAATTATATAATCATTGTATTAAGAATTAAAAAATATTCAAAATATGTTGAACAAATAAATAAGCAATTCGATTTAAACACAATTTGTAGTTAAATTAGCAATTACATTTTTGAATTTATTCATTTCTTTGTCTAACGGGTATCTTAATATAAAGGATAAATTATTGTCAAATTTTTATTAACCACGCACAAAGTGGCATGAAAATATTTTACTTATGGCTTTTTCTAATATAATTAATTCTCTTTTTCTTAAAGACAACATCATATGTTTACCAAATAAGTTTGTATTAATAGATTGCAAATCTTATAAGCTTCAAACACTTCAAATAAAAGATACCAATTTCTAAAAATATTCATAAGTTTTTGTTACTTCATATCCTATAAATTCTCAATTAATAAAATCACAAATTAAAATTAAAACAAGTAATTAAAGATAAATAATAATTTCATCATCCCATGATCAACAACCAAAAAAACAATAATGACTTAATGGTAAAATCTTTTGTGAAAACATCTGCATTTGTTTTTATTTTATCCTTTCCTTTATACTCTTTCTTAAAAATATTTCATTCTATGCAATAAATTTAAATTAATAATTAACATATCCCATTACTCTCATTTAATTTATGTTATTATTGATCTAAGGTCTATCAAAAATATTTTAGGTATATGTATATTTTTTTATTTTCAGGCTCACTTTATAAAAATATACTGAATATATTATTATTTATACTATTACTTAATATTGTATTATGTTGAATTCTATTTCAAACTAAATTTTGTTTTATAAGAGAAAATAAATATATCATCCATTGAATCAATATTTCTTTTATTTATCCCCCGTTTCTCTTTATTATATTTATCGTTTCTTAATACTATTATATTGTCAAAGTACTTTATATTAGTTCGTCACTTAACTTAATATCTTTGTCTACTACATAATTTTAATAGTGTGTTAAATATATTTCTACTTCCTAAACAAATTATATTTAAACTTTTATATTAATATTCAAAATTATTTAATTATCTAAATGTATTAATGGTATTTTTATTTTTTTAAAAAAAATCATCCTTTGCTTGTATTTTATTGCACTGTGTTATTCATAACCTCCTAAGTAAAACTGTCCCATTTTGTTCATTTTTAACTATCCTAATTTTATTTTATGTTAGATATTAATTTTTTATTTTCAGATTTCTTTTTCATGACTGTTCCAAATTACCTTAAATGGTGGAAGTGTGGAACCATTCCATTTTTTTAGGAAGCATGTAAATTCAATGTGTATTAATTTATTTTCTTTTCATTTAAACTAAATGTCAAAATTTGTAAAAAAATATTAAAGAACATAAAAGTTAAATGTCGTGAGAAGTTAATATGAGTGTTAGGAAATTGTTGATTTTTTTTCCCATTATTTTTAGTGTAGTTTATATAAGGGTTAGTTAACCATTTTTAAAAAAAGGTTAAATTTGAATTTTAAATTAATACTTTTCAAAATTAATATATTTACTTTTAAATATGTACTATTCATATTCTTGATTGAATAACCCAACTTATCTGTTGCACCGTTTATTTACTTTAACTTTATTTAAAAAAATATATATATAGAAGTGGAAAACTAATGTATAGTTGGGAATTTTTTTTTTTTCTTTTTTGATTTTGTTATTTTGTAATGTGTAGTTTAGTAGAAGTGTATATGTATATATATAAAAAAATATTAAAACATTGTATATAAGAATAATTTCAATAATTCAAATTGTCATAAATAAGTAATAACTTACGGTAATCAATTGAAAATGAGCTTCTCTTTTGCAACACGATTATTCTGCATTTTGTGGTTTTTTAAGACCTCAAATTTAAAGGTGAAAAAAACAAAATTAATATATATAAGTTTTATTATTTTCTAGTTAAAGTCTCTTCTAATCCAACATTAGATAACTATGTATTATTTTTATTTTATTTTTCCATGCATTATCTATTTTACTTTTGATTATTTACATCCTCCAGACATTTTGATAGATTTTGTTCTTCTTTTTCTTGGATTTTCACTTCTCTATCCGAGAATATATTTAAATTTTCTCCGGCTAGTGATATTGGGCACATTTACGTGCCCAATAGCAACTAAAATCCATATATTATTGCTAGAATTGAAAACAAAACTACTAAAGTTGAGTTCATCTTGTTCATACTTCATATTATTAAAACTAAATAACATGTCTAGAAACTTTCAGGTTTAAGTGAGTACAAATGGAAATAAGAAGCATGATTTGATGGATATTGAAACTCAAGGGAGAAATAAAATCACAAGGCAAATAAAATACACTGCAACAACGCAAATCGACATCACAGAGTAAGGACCTACACATTTTACTCCAAAAACATGACATGTATTTCACGAGATAGTGTGGTCAACAACAGATCCGCGTCGCGGACCTTGGAATAATGTCTATCAAAATCAAAGCGTGAAAACATTTGGCAAAATAGTCCGCGTCGCGGACCTTGGTAATATGTTGATCAAAAATTAAAATGTAAAATTATTTGGCCAGGCAGTGTGGTCCGCGACAAGTTCGCATCGCGGACCTTGGACATGGGCAAGCTGAATTCGTCCCAAAAATAGGAAAATAAAATGTTATATTGAAACAAGACAAGTCTGCGTCGCGGACTTCAATGCGATTGCTTTAACAACGCATTTTTTGGTGCTATAAAGAGCACTTTTACATTTTATATCAAAAGCACTTGTTCTTGTCGGGAGGTGGCTGAAAGAAGACGACCCAAGACCTAGTTTGGTGATATTTTCTCCCTTCTTTTTCATCTTAGATTCAAATTGATGTTAGAAATGTTTCATCTAATTGTCTCACAAACTATAAGAGGTTAAATCCCCTTGTTCTTGGGTTGTAGCCATATGATGAAAGTTTAATTCTTGTTTGCTTTGGTTGAAGATGAGTTTCATATGAAGTTACTCTTATATTCAGTATGTATAATTGCATAACGACAGTAGTTATTTATAACCACTTCAAATGAAGAAAGAAACAAGTTGAGGGAAAAGTTGGGAGACAGAATTAAGTTGGAAGGAAAAGTGAAAAGAAAAAGAAGGGAAAGCAAAGAGAAGAAAGGGATGTAAAGACATCCACTTCCTTCAATAATTTTACAACACTCTCCCTTTGTTGTCCATAAAAAAAACCTTTACTGAAAGAACAAATATATATAGTTATTCTGAACACCCATATATAGATATTGTGTCTCGTTAAAACCTTATTAGAAAAAATCCAGTGGAAAAAAGCATAATGAAGGGAAAAAAATACACACATTTGGTAATACGCTTTAAGTACTGCCTCTTTAAAAACCTTATCAGGAAACCCAGTGAGACAAAACTTTGGTTAAGGAAAAAAGAGTGCAGCGCGTATTTTACTCCCCCTGATGAAAACTTCATTCACGCATTCCAATATCATACCTTAGCTTCTTAAAAGTTGATGTTGGTAATGTCTTATCTGTTCTTTTTTATGCTTTTATTAAGCCGATGGTCTTTCGGAAACAATCGTCCTACCTTGGTAGGAGTAAGGTCTGCGTACACTTTACCCTCCCAGACCCCACGTTGTGGATTTCACTAGGTTGTTGTTGTTGGTGGTCTCTTTTTGTGAAGCCACATTTCAATTGAGTTATGCACGCGACATTGTTTTTGAATATAACTGTGGGTACTTTGACAGCATTTTCCAAGCCACATCTTTTTTTGATGAATTGTATCATCGATATCAACCACACACATTCTCTACTTGCTTCATGAATTGCTATTATTTCAGCATGATTTGAAGAAGTAGCAACAATAGACTGCTTTGTAGATCGCCATGATATAGCAGTTCCTCAGTATGTAAATAAATAGCCTGTTTGAGATCAAGCTTTATGTGGGGCTGATAAATAACTTGCATCTGCATAACCAATAAGGTTTGCACAACCTTTGTTAGTATAAAACAAACTCATATCAATGGTACCCTTTAGGTATCGCAAAATATGTTTGATACCGTTTCAATGTTTTCGCTTTGGGGATGAACTATACATTGCCAGCAAATTAACAGAAAATGTTATATCAGGCCTGGTTGCGTTAGCAAGATACATAAATGCACCAATAACACTGAGATATGGTACTTCAAGATCAAGAAGTTATTTATTCTCTTCTAGAGGTCGAAATAAATCTTTTTTCACTTCAAGTGATCGAACAACCATTGGAGTACTTAATGGATGTACTTTGTTCATGTAAAATCATTTTAAGATTTTCTTAGTGTAGGCAGATTGGTGGAGAAAGACCCCTTCTCCTAAATGTTCAATTTGCAGACCCAGACAAAGTTTTGTTTTTTCAAGATCTTTCATCTCAAATTCTTTCTTTAGACATTCAATCGTCTTTTGGACCTCTTCATGGGTTCCAATGAGATTTATGTCATCAACATAAACGGCGAGTATAACAAACTCTTATTCTGTTTTCTTAATAAAAACACATTGACAAATGACATCATCTATATAAGTTTCATTTATCAAGTACTCACTAAGACAATTATACCATATACTCCCTGTTTGTTTTAGACTATATAATGATCTTTGCATTTTGATTGAGTACATCTCCTAATACTTAGTACTTGTTTTGGGCAATTTTAATCCGTCTGAGATTTTCATGTAAACTTCATTATAAATTGAACCATAAATGTAAGTTGTAACTACATTCATTAGATGTATTTCAAGATTTTTATATACAGCTAAACTGACGAGATGTCAAAAAGTTATTCCATCCATAACAGGTGAATATTTTTCTTCATAGTTGACCCCGGGTCTTTAAGAGAATCCTTGTGCAACAAGGCGTGCCTTGTATATTATAATTTCATTTCTCTTATTTCGTTTTCGCACAAAAACTCATTTATAGCCAACTAATTTTACACCTTCAGGGGTTTGAATTACAGGTCCAAAAATCTAACGTTTAGTAAGTGAGTCTAATTCTGATTGAATTGTCTTTCACTATCTTGCATGAGGTTAAGTGTAACATTATATGCAAAAACATTATCAATTGTAATTTTTGATCGATCTAAATTTATCTCATCACCGATAGAATTTATTGAAAGTTTTTCATTCACTTGACTCTCGGATTTACTGATTTCTTCAGGATTATCAGGATCACTCAAATCTTGACCTTCTTTAGGAAGTTCTTTTGTAGTATCATCTTTATTACTTCTCACGCTTCTTTTTTTATGATTTTTATCCTTTGAACCCAATGGTCTACCACGCTTCAGGCGTGTTTGGGATTCAAAAGCTATGATACTAGTAGATGATCCTTTTGGGACTAGGGGTGTTCATGGTTCGGTTTGAGTCGATTATTGATTAAAACCATAACCAAATCAATTTAATTGGTTATTAAATGTCTAAAACCATAACCAAACCAAGTAAAATAATAACCACGGGTTTGGTTATTGTCGGTTTGGTTCGGTTATTCGGTTATTCGGTTTATGACTAGTCGAGATAATTCAAATATTCTCTCTACATTCTTTAAATTCTTACGAAACTTTTTTTTCCTCATGGCCCATAGAGGTTCGAAACAGAAAAGGAAACAACTTAAACATTCGAAACAAAAAAGAAAACAACTTAAAATCAATTTAAAATTTGAAAAATTTCTTACAAACCTTCTCAAAATTTGACAATCTTGTACTTGGGGTTGAGGAGTTGAGGTTGCTCTTGAGCCTTCACTGTTAGTCTATGACTGTGAGTCTGTGACTTTGTGAGAAACCAACGTGAGAGGAACAGAAATGTAAAAGGAAAACAAATACTAGAGTTTTAAAGTTTTAACTTTTACCTTATGTTGCTGCCTGCTGCTTAAGTGCTTATTGCTTATTAGGAATTTAGGATTTAGAATTGGGCTTGAGAGTTGGGCTAATAGACTTGGATTGTTGGACTTGGACTGCTGTTTAGTGTTTATTAGAATTTATAATTGGGCTTGAGAGTTGGGCTTGGATTGTTGGGCCTTAAAAATAAGTAGATTAATATTAAATTAATAATTAAAAGGTATAAAATATCTTTAATTATTTATGAAAAACTAATATTATACATATAAATAATTATAAATTTTACGTATATAATTATCGGTTTGGTTCGGTTATTTATTCGGTTATTTTTTCCTATAACCATAACCAAACCAAATATTATCGGTTATTCAAATTTAAAACCAAACCAAATATCGGTTATTTTATTCGATTTGGTTAAATTTTCGGTTTGGTTTTGGTTTTAACCAAAACTGTGAACAACCCTATTGGGGACATCAATCCGGATAGGCATATTCACTGCAGGGATATGTGACTTAGTTATACGCTTCAAATCAGTAAAGGCATCTAATATTTGATTTGCTATTTTCTGTAAGTGGATGATCTTTTGAACCTCCTGCTCACATGTGCGGGTACGTGGATCAAAATGAGATAGTGATGAAATTTTCCACGCAAATTTCTCTTTCGAGTTCCTTTTTCTCTCCCTCTAATCGCGGCAAAGTTGTTTCATCAAACCGACAACTACAAATCAAGCAGTAAATAAGTCTCCTGTCAATGGTTCAATGTAGCGAATTATGGAGGGTGAGTCAAACCCAACATATATGCCCAACCTTCGTTGAGGGCTCATCTTTGTACGTTGTGGTGGTAATAGAGTCACATATACCGCACAATAAAAAATTTGTAGATGGCTATATTTGGCTCATTACCAAATACTAATTATGACGGAGAGTATTTATTATAATTTGTTAGTCTGAGACGTACAAGTGTTGTTGCACGTAAGATAGCATGACCCCGAACAATAATTAACAATTTTATTTTCATTAGTAGAGGTCTTGCTATCAATTGTAGGCGCTTAATAAATAACTCTGCAATACCATTTTGAGTATGAACATGAGCAACAAGATGCTCAATTTTTATCTCAATTGATAAGCAATAATCATCAAAATCTTGGGATGTAAATTCTCTAGCATTATCAAGGTGAATAGCTTTAATTGAATAATTTGAAAATTACACCCTTAATCTTATTATTTGTGCTAACAATTCCGCAAACGCCAGGTTGTGAGATTATAAGAGGCACATATGAGACCATCTTGATGATGCATCTATTAGGATCATAAAATATCTAAACAATCCACTAGGTGGATATAGGTCCATATATATCCCCATGTATACGCTTTCAAAATTCAGGAGATTCGATGTCAACTTCAGGGTTGATGGTCTAATAATTAATTTGCCTTGATAACAAGCAGCACATGAAAATTCATCATTCATAAAATTCTTCAGGTTGTTTAACGGATGTCCAGTCAAATTTTTAAGAATTCGTCTCATCATTATTGATCCAGGATGACCTATTCGATCATGCCATAGCACAAATGTATTTAGATTAGTAAACTTCTGATTTACTATCAAATGTGTTTCAATTGCACTAATTTTTGCATAATATACGCCAGACGACAAAGTTGGTAATTTTTTTCAAAGTATATTTTTGGCCTGAGACACTCTTGGTTATACCAAGGTATTCAATATTCATTTCATTTAGTGTCTCAACATGATATCCATTTATGCGGATGTCTTTAAAACTTAACAAGATTCTTAGGGGTTTAGAAGAAAATAGTGCATTTTCCATAACAATCTTTGTCCCCTTAGGCAGAAATTTAGTAGCTCTTCTAGAGACTTCAATTATTTTTGAATTATCAGAAATTGTAGTAATATTTGCTTTTCTTCTAAGCAAGTAGGAAAAATATTTCTCGTCTTTAAAAATGGCATGAGTCACTCCACTATTAATTACACAAATATCCTTTTGATTGATCATAGATCCAAACAAAATTTGAGCCATATTCATATTTTTCTTTATAAAGAAATAAAGTAAACATTATAATTAAAATATAGCTCATTATACAAATTTTATTTATTTACATGCATTAGAAAAATATAAACATATGATTTAGTACGGACAAATAAAAAGAAAATTATTTAAATATTATCAGGGTTATCAATATTCATATTTTCTTTTGGAAATTTAAAGAAATCAACTACATCTAGATGCATAGGCTCAATATTGTCTTCAGAGATAAAGTTTGTCTCTGGATTATTTTTTGCCCTCTTCAAGGATGCCTGATATAGCTGAACCAGGCATTTTGATGATCGGCAGGTCCGTGACCAGTGCACATACCTCCACATCTATGACATATACTTTTTGAATTTTTCTTTGGTATAACTTCGTGCTTTTCACTCTTCTTTTTATATTGCTGATCATTTATCAGTGCTAGTCGAGCATCATGATTATAATTTCTTTTTCGACCACGATCACGACCATGACCAAGGCCATGATGTCTTTTTCTCATTGGTTATTGTTTGCTTGATTCACTTCAGGGAGTGACAAAGAACCAATAGGCCGATTATTATGATTTTTCATTAATAGTTCGTTATGACGTTCAGCAATAAAAAGGTGAGAAAGTAATTCAGAATATTTCTTAAAACCTTTTTCGCGATATTGCTGCTGCAAGAGCATATTCGCGAGTGAAAATATGTAATATGTTTTTTCAAGTTTGTCTTGTTCACTGATTTCTTCTCCGCATAAATTTAACTGTGCTATAATTTTAAATAAGACAGAATTATATTCAGTTATATTTTTGAAATCCATTAATCTCAAATTGAGTCAATCATGATATGTCTGTGGAAGGATGACCAATTTCAGGTGATAATATCTTTCTTTTATATTCTTCCACAGTTTAAAGGGGTATTTTAATGTGAGGTAATGTAATTTTAACCCTCATCAAGATGGTGGCGGAGAAATATCATAGCTTTGGCACGGTCTTGATTAGATGCCATATTGTTATCTTTGATGGTGTGTGCCAGACCCATCGATTCTAGGTGTATTTCGGCATCTAGTGCCCATGATGAGTAGCATTTTTCAGATATATCAAGAGCAACAAATTCAAGTTTAGAGATATTAGACATTTTAAAAAAATAAAATTCGTATCCTTTTGTTACCTTTTAAAAATAGCTCAAAGTGATGGAGACTCGTGCTGATAACATGTTATAAAACAAGCTAATTTAGCAAATTAATAAGAAGGAGAAATAGTAAGAGAAAGAGCGACAATAGAGAGAATTCAATATGTATAATTGCATAACGACATTGGCTATTTATAGCCACTACAAATGAAAAAAAAACAAGTCGAGGGAAAAGTTAGGAGACAGAATTGAGTGGGAAGGAAAAGTGAAAAGAAAAAGAAGGAAAAGCAAAAAGAAGAAAGGAACGTAAAGACGTCAACTTCCTTCAATAATTTTACAACATATGGGCAGTTATTTAGATTTACAACCACTTTTTTTCTCATGCCCCTAAATATCATTTAAAATTAGGCATGACTTTTAATGTAACTTTTAGATAACAATTGGTTGGATTAACCTATGTTAAGTAGTGGTGCGTATGATGTATTAATCGATTCGGTTCGATTTTAAGTATTATTATTTTGGTTTATTGGTTTTCGATTTCTAAATATGCTAAATCGATAATCAAATTAATAAGATATTTGTTATCGGTCTTTGGTTTATCGATTTTTTGTCTTTAACGATTCGGTTTTCAATTTAACCAATAATTTTTTTTAAAAAAATAAATATACGATTCATGGAGCCGCAATACTGAACCTAAAGCGGCAAAGTCTAAAGGATAAATACTAAATAATATTATATAGTGATTAACTGATTTTATATTTATAC